>NC_142598.1:4517090-4667555 GCF_965207765.1 Zootoca vivipara
CTTATTTCCTACTCTTCTTTCTCTCCCCTCTTTCCTTCCTTCCTCTCTCCCTCCCATTCCCTCTTTTCTTCCTTCCTCCCTCCCTCCTCCCTCCTCCCCCTCCCCTCCCCTCCCTCTCCCTCTCCTCAGAAACATAGGATGCTGCTTTATACTTCTGGCCCTTAAACCCTGGAACCAGGAGAGCAGCTCCAGTGAGTCAACCTCAGCCAGTCCCTTTGGTGAAGGGTGGTGGCTCACTGGCAGAACATCTGTCCTGCATGCAGAAGGACCCCAGCATCTCCAGGTACCAGCAGCTCTGCAAAGCTCCTGCATGAAACCCTAGCGAGCCTCCACCACCCAGTGCAGTTACCAAAAATCATTTTTCAATAAATTGTACAATAATTGTACATTTGAATATCTACTTGCCATTATTCTGACTATGTTTCTGCTTTCAGAGCTAGTTATTACTTACATTATTACCAAAAAAACCCAGTAATAATTGAATGCAGTGACAATAATTTATGATAATAAAGAGTGGACACATAGTCCTACAGATATAACCGGCCCTTTGAGGGTGACCAAACTGCTGATGCGCCCCCCCCCCCGATGAATTTGAGTTTGACACCCCTGCTGTAGGCTATCAAGCAAACAAAAAGAGGGAGAGGGGTGCACTCTGAATATGTTCAGAGGCACTCTCCCGTCACCAGGGGTGCCAACTTCAATAAATTGGGGGTCAAGTAAGCCCCGCCCCATATAATCGACCACATGACACGCACACACTATTTGAATGGCAATAATATTTTGTTGGGGAGTTGGCTGGGAGTTGGCTCCTATGCTTTAAGTGATCTGTGTGTTTTTAGGCTGAGGCACACAGACACCTCGCATTGAAATCCGGTTCTGGTTCGAATGAAGTCTCGCTCCTCCTCACCTGGAAGAGAGCGAGGCGCCCCCGTCCGTCTGCCTGATGCGAGATCCCACCCCTTGCCCGCCGCTTGCCCGGCCGCCTTGCCCGCCCAGCCCACGTGGACGCGGCCCTTGCCAGGCTCGGTAGCTGCGACGGCGGTGGCATCTGGTTCTCATCAGAGGCCTCGGGCGGGTTGAGTTTCCGCGGTTTCTGGGCGCTGGCGGTGCCAGGCAGCGGCAACCTTGCAGGCAGGCAGGCAGGCCGGCCGGCCACGGCCCCGCTTCCCTTCCCCTCCCTTAGATCCCAGCCTGGGACGGGACGGGGACGAGTCCTTCCCCATTTCTTCTGAGCCGGGACACTAACTCAGCCCCCGCCCTCGAGCCTGTGCGCTTTGCAGCTCATCCGGAGCAAGCGAATACTAGACGGAAGGACCCGGCAGAGGAGGAGGAGGTACAAGACCGGACCGAGCCTGGGATATAATTCGAGAGAGAAGTGGGGGGGGGCAATGGTTCTAGAGCCCGTGCTTCCATCCTGCCCGTCCCCCTCCCGCATTACCTACGCTGGACCCACGCCCCTATCTCCCCTCTCCCTCCTTGACCCATCCCACCGCCCAGTTCTCTCCATCATCCTCCCGCCACCCAAGGGGGCGTCCATCATCTCTCATTTCCTGGCTCCCGTTGCCATGACAACGTGCCTTGGCTGGTACAGTGGCGGCGGCAGCAACAGTGGCAGCCAAAACAAGGGTGCGGAGAGAGATCTGGGGTCTGTAGCGGGGAAAGGGCACGGGGAGCCTGGAGAGGGGGTCTGGTGGCGAGAAGATGGCTAGGACTGGGAGAGCTGTTCTTATGTGTGTCATTGGGGGGCAAGCTCATTTCCAGACGTGCAACTGGTGTTTCCCCCGCCCTCCGCACACTGCTTTTTTTAGGCAGGGGTGGGGGGAGCACAGAAGCATTAGTCCGGTTTGTCCACTAGGAGGCGCCTTACACACAGCAACGTTGCCTAGGGCCGGGAAGGGGTGTAATTGGGAATTTATAAACCAGGGGGCAGCCCCTTTGCCCTCCACCCAGCAGATTTTCGCTTCTTTTCACGAGGTTCCACCCCCCCAATAAATAAATAAATAAATATGAAAGGAGGCTCGAGGATTCTAGCAGCAGAGAGACGGAGGATTTATTATCCTAGAATCTTCACTTGCTCACAAAAGAGCCTTCCTCTCTCATGCCGCGTAACTCTTGGCATCTTCTCCAGGGTACATGGCTCAAGGGTGGGGGCGGGGGCGCGCGCGAAACTGTCCCTTGCAAATAGGAGTGCAAAAGCAGAGGAGGGCGAGAAGGAGCTGCGCACGTGCGCTCCTTGCACCGATTGCCTGGGGAGTGTTCGTTTTTGCAGCCAGGCTGCCTCGTGGGCTTCGCAAGCGTTTGCCCCCTTCTCCAGGTTGGGCACTTATTTACAAAAAAACCAAACAAACCCGTGCAGCAGCTCCGCGTGTGCAAGAGCGGGAGCGAGGCGCTTGCCGAACGCCCCTGATTCTCGCACTGGCAGCCGCTCAAGGGTCTGGATGAATGAGTGCCTGGGCGGTACCATTCCAGGGGCCGGGGGTGCACGTGCATGGCGACTCCTTGGCGGGGAGGAGAGAGAGACGGTTCTCCCGCTGCCCTTAGCTGAAAAATAGGGACGGGGGCCTCGCGCAAAGGAAAATCGGGGAAGAGAGGTTTCAAGGACCGGGTAAGGAAGTTGTTGGGGAAGGGGCTCGAGGAGCGCCCCTTTCCCCAAGCCCCTTCCCTTCTCTTCCCCCCCATGCTTTTAATGGTTCTGGCCGCGTTTAAAGGGCTCAGACCGGCTGGGGCGGGAGCAGACGCTGAGCAACAGCGGCGGCTGGAGACGGAGGCGAGGGAAGCAGCAGGCGGGGAGCGAACGGCGGGCAGGTACAGCCTGGATCCGCGCAAACTGCCGAGGGGTTTAGGGGGACCCGGAGGTGAGGAAGGGAGGCATCACCCCACACATGGCCGCCCCACTCACCCCTCCATCGCAGCACCGGGCTGCATCGTTTTCGAGCAACAAGGAACGCCGTGGCTGTTCGCAAAGAAAAGGGTGGTTTGATCCTGCGGGGGGGGGGGTGGAGTGGGATTCCCCCTCCCTTCACTTGGGTCTTTGCTAGACAGGGCGGGGGAGCCCCTGCCTGGTTCTGTGCCAGCAGCAGACGCCCCATCTGTTGCCCCCACCCCTCTTTTGTGGTTGCGCTTCTTGCATTGCCCCCCCCCCGCCGGGTCTTTTAAACCTGCGGTTCGGGGAGGTTCCTCGCCTTTCCCTCTGGTTTGCGAAAGGGGCTTCATAGCAAGTGGGCGGCCGTCACAGGAAGGAAGCGGGGCCGGGAGAAGGGGGGAGGCGAAAAGAACAGGTAAGGGAATATGGGCGAGAATGCAAAGTCAGAGAAGGCTGGCCGTTTTGAGATGGCACCAGCTGAGTGTGTGTTTGTGTGTGGAAGAGATCAACTCTTTCCTTCTTCCCCGCCACACAATGATTTGATTCCTTACCCTGGAGGAGCCCGATCCGGAGTGGAGGAGCCTGGCTAACGCCCATCACACTCCAGCTGGGGTTGACTTGCGTGTGTGTGTGTGTGTGTGTGTGTGTGTGTGTATGGGGGGTGGCGGCGTTCGCTTAGTAGGTAACATAGACATCACCTCGCTGGCCCCGATCTGGCGATTGTACGCGGTTTGCCGGTGGACTTGTTTGTATCTGGTTCTTTGCTTTTGTTAAAACGAAAATCACCCCCCCCCCTTCTCGTCATTCCTGGAACCAAAAATATAATAATAGTCATTTGTACTGGAGGAATTTCCAACCATGTTATCTTAGTGGGGCTGGTGAGGATGCGGATTCTGCTGGAGGGGCCAGAATTCCTCCTGCTATACCTTTATGATGGCTGTTTGGAGTTCAAGGGAGTAGGCTTTAAGGTTTTGCGAGGAGGGGTCTCCAAGCTCTGGGAATTGGGTCAACTTGATTGATGGTGGTGTGTTCTGGAATGGAAGAGAGGAAGGAGCTGTAGGCTCGCATGTACCTTTAATTCAATGCATTGCTTTTTTAAAAAAAGGCAAAGGGGAAAAAACATTTCCTTATTTTGTTAATCCCCACAAAAGATCCGTGAGTGAAATCCAATTGTTCCCATTTTGCAGAGTGGGAAAACTGAGATTAAGCTCACCCCTAGAGGACCTTATGGCTGTGATGTTGTTTTGAACCCTGGTCTCCAAGGCCCAGTGTTGTATTTGATGGACAACTCTGAAATGTGTGTGTAACAGGTTGGTCTCTCTCTCTCTATTGGCAGGAAGATTGGTTGATCCCAGACTGTTCCTCCTACTTCCCTCCCTGGTTGCGGGCGTAATAATGTATTGGGTCTTAGATTGGTTATGGTTGCTGTTCCACCCGGTGCTTCTTCCAGGCCTCTTTCTGGGAGGGGTCTGCTTATAATTCATGCCTGTTAAGGAGGGAGAAGTACACAAAAATGCATTGGGGAGGGAGAGAAGCTTGGTATGTGGGAAGGGAGATTTCTCTCTCCTTACTTTGAGGTGGATGATTGAGAGGCTGAGCATTTGGGTTGGGGGAGAAGAGGAGGAGGAGGAGGAATGAAATAGCTTGTTGGAGGAGCTATATCAATGAAGAGAGAACCCAGCGGTCTGTGGTTTGTTTGGGTCGCAGAAGGTTGCATTGAATGAAAAGGGGTGTTTGTGTATGCACACTGGAGAGACAGGCTGAGAGGCTGGTGTGTACTGATGTTGTGAGGTGGTCTGCTGTGGGGCCACCATAGTGGGTGGGGCTGATTCAGTGCCTTGGTGTGGTGGGAAGGGACAAGGTGGCAGTCGGAAGCCACTGGAATGTGTATATCCACAGCAGGAGAGAGTGTGTAAAGATGTGATTGTATATTTATTGCGGGCTTGAGTATAGGGTTTGCATGTTTGTTCCACTTCAGCTGAAGAATGGGGGGCAAGGTTGCTGGATGACCCTTAATTGGGGGGGATCCCTTCCCACCACACTTAATAGAAACCACAAACACATAGTTTCTCCATGACCACATACAGCTCCATACACATCCCTATTTTTAAGTACCGGTATGCTCAGTGGTGGCAGTCTAAGTAGATGACACTGGGCTAGGCGTACTGATGATCTAATTGGCCTCCCTCACTCTGTAAGCTTGCAGGCCTCACTCTGGGGGCGCTTGGAGGCTTTGTGTATGTGAGTGCATGTACTACAGTTCTGTGATCTGTGGACAAGAAGTCCAAAATAGCATGGGAAGTTGGGTAGGAATATTGGGAGGTGTTACTGTGTGATAGGTGTAGATTCGAAGCTATGTGTCTGCATTATATTGAGCTACTCTGGTCTCTAGATTAGACTCTATGATAAATTCTGCAAGTCTCTATCAACAAAGAGTCTTGTAGTTCCTTTAAGACTAACAAATTTGTCTTAAAAGTGTTGGTTTTTCAGGTGCCACAAGATAATGGTTTTGGCTGCAGAAGACTAGCGCTGCTATCCCTGTGGGGAAGTACCATCACAGGGTATTAGGCTCAAAACAAGGCTATAACATTAAAGTGTAGAGTAGCTCTTTATTTCTCTCCATTTTAAAAACATTATTTTCTTAGGAGAAACTGATCTGTGTTTATACCACACCTTAGAATAGTGCTTGGTAGGGCCTCTGGGAAGCAGGTAAAATTGTTTCATCAGCCAGCCTTTGCCCACGGCTACCAGTTTGCCCATTCCTGCTTCAATGCATACGTTAGCCACCAGTTCATACTTGCAGCCAGTGGTAAAAGGATAGATTTGCCTTGCTTGCTAATAGCTGGAGCCATTGAATTTGTAAGTGTGGGGATAGTATGTGTTCACCTGAAGTGTGAAAGCTGTGATCTTCTATATGAAGGGCAGAAAGTGACCACAAATGTTTTCAGAGAGCTGTTTTGGGGATGGCATATCGACAAGTTGGGGAGATGAATTTAAAAAACCCAGAAAAGCATGGGAGCTTTCTGAAACCTGGATGGTGTGCAACATGCAGCTGAAGGCCTGTAGGCACAAGGGATCTAGTTCACACACAAAACCACAGTGCTTGGTTTATTGTTACTTGGCCTCTTTAAGCTGAATGTGCGATGCCAGTCTGGTGGAAATCATTGCGTTTGAAGTGATGGGGAAATGTGGTTTATGGCCTACAGTTGGGGGTGGAAGGAAGACTGTCTGGCCTACAGAAAGTCCCATGTTCAGTCCTTAGCATCTCCAGGCAGGACTAGGAAAGACTGCCAAACCCTGAAGAGTCGCTGCCATTCAGTGAAAACAAGACAGGGCTGGTTGAAGGTTGAGCTCTATAAGGTTGATCTCTATTTTCCTAGCTCATTCAGACATACAGAGTATTGCCTTGATTATAGAATCATAGAAGAGTTGGAAGGGACCCAAGGGTCATCTAGTCCAACCCCATGTAATGCAGGAATCTCAGCCAAAGCATCCATGACAGATGACCATCCAACCTCTTCTTAAAAACCTCCAAGGAAGGGGAGCTCACAGCTTCCTCAGGGAGATTGTTCCACTGTCAAACAGCTCTTACTGTCAGAAAGTTTTTCCCGTATGTCTAGTCGGAATCTCCTTTCCTGCAACTTGAGGCCATGATTTCAAGTCCTCCCTTCCAGAGCAGGAGAAAACAAGCTTGTTCCCTCCTCCATGTGACAGCCCTTCAGATATTTGAAGGTGGCTATTATATCTCCTCTCTGTCTGCTCTTTTCCAGGCTAAACATATCCAGCTCCTTCAACCGTTCCTCATAAGGCTTGGCTTCTAGACCCTTGATCATCCTAGTTGCCCTCTGCACATGTTCCAGTATGCGCAGATGGCTCCTTGATGATGGAGCCATCATCCTTGATGATGGAGCCATCAGGCTTGACAGGCATATGTCAAGAATGCTTTGATGGTGTTTCCTGCTTGGCAGGGGGTTGGACTGGATGGCCCTTGTGGTCACTTCCAACTCTATGATTCTATGATTCTATGATCTATGAACCAGCCCATAAGGCCCCATTTGAATATGAGGTGAACTGGCAAGAACTTTCCATTGAAGCCTTGCACATGCCTATAAGTCCGTTTATTTGGGGCCCCGAGCCACTGCACGTCTTCTGTGAACATGCTAGGGATCTGTAGCTGAGGCAGGTTTGGCAGTGGCATGCAGTGGCTGAGGGCCCTATGTAAATGAGACTCCCATCAACATGCAGCGCAGCATGGGCAAGTTCTTTTTGCCTGCCCACATCATTTTTCAGTGGGGCCCTACAGTATTTGTTTGGAGGTGGCGCTGTGATGATGTACATAGCAAGGATCAGGGGTGGTGGACTTGTCAAGTTCCAGCAGGTGCCGTTGAGAGCCAGTGTCCCAATCCAGGGAGGTATAAGACACCTATGCAAAAAAAACTCGCCAAGGGGAGCTGGGATAATGGTGCTAAGCTCTCAAGCCCTAAGAATCAGTCCAGGTTCAAAGTATCATTGGAAGGCAAGGTCAAGGTATAGTCCACGGTCCATACCAAAAGGAATACTGTACAAGTCAAGCAAGGCTGGGCACCTGGGCACAGGTTCATGGAGGTTCCAGCAATTGGAAGGTTCAAATGGGAGACCTGATATATTCTGGCCTCCTAGACCACACCCTAACCACAACTGCTGGTGATGAACATAAGATGATACTGCAGGATCAGGCCAATGGCCTGTCTAGTCCAGCACTCTGTTATCAGAATGGCCACTCAGATGCTGGTCGGAAGGCTGCAAGCGGAACCCATACAAGAGTGTTCTCTCTTCCTGTGGCTTCCAGCCACTGGGATTCAGAAGCTTCACTGCTTCTCACCTGAAAAGCTTTCTTCTCGAGCCCCACAGTCTGTGGACACGTGCTGTGCTATCAGTCTTCAGCCTGAACCTTTTGGTGCTGGCGTTCTGGAGCCCTGAGGAGCTTTTTATTCAATGGTCCTCCCCTTGGAGGATCCCTCAGGGCTAGATCCAGATCTGTGGTGTGTTGGATTTGTCCTCTGAGGACTGTGTGTCTGGTACCACGCCACGGCTAGGCATAATGAAATCCTTTTCAGCCTGAGGGCCAAATTCCCTCCTGTGCAGCCTTCCTGGGGCCACATGCCAATGGTGGGCGGAAACAGAAGTGAAAGCGAAGGTGTAAGGCGTGACCTTTGTACAGCAGCCATGCAAAAGCCAGAGGTTTCCCCACATACACAAACTCCATGTCTCCATACACCCTGGCAAGCGAGAGGCATCGCCTCAGTTCAAAGACACATTCTCATTAGGCAAAGTGCTTGACAATGGTGTAGAGCAGGCCAGGCATTGTGTGGCCCAGAGGAGGCTTAGAGTGCCACATTTGGCCCCTGGGCCTGAGTCTGCAGCTCCTGCTGTAGATATTGGGATATTTGTGTGGAGAGAATCCTTGGGAACGAGAAGGGGAGCCATCTCTGGTTAGTGCCATCTTTGTTCATTTTGTGTGACAGGTGGCATTGCTGCCTTCAGCTTTTCTTCATTGTTGCAGGTGTGTCTGTGTGTGTGTGTCTGCTTGTGCATGTGATGCAAGATGCTGTGCTTGCTTCTCAATTCTGTGGGTGCTGTTTCATGCTGTGCATGGCGGGTGCTAATGAGAAGCTGCAAGGGTGTTGGAAGGAAGAAAACGAGTTCCTTGGCGGCTGTGACTCTTTACTTGGGGCGGCGGCGGGTGGGGAAGTGTGGATCTCTAGCCAGATCTCTAGCCAAGAGGTGCTGTTACGCGTTTGCAGCCCCTTTGGGGAGGGGCACCAGGGAGATTTTCAGATTGGCATTAGTAATTGTAAACCTAATTCCAAGAGACTCCTTTTCTTAGCAACCCTCCAAGTAAGTGGTGCGCGACCTGGCTTCCCAATCCTTCCTGCATGCCTCCTGGGAGGAGAGTTCCACTCAACGATGGGGGGATCTTTGCCCCTCCAGATGTTGCTGGACTGTAGCTCCCATCCACCAGCAGGAGGATGGGAGTGGCATAGCACAGCGAGATCTGGAGGACCACACAAGTTCCTCATTCCTGATGTGCTGGATGGCAGCCGATTATACACACACATAAACATGTCATTTTTGCTCTGCTGGTGGAGGCTTTGCCTTTTTGCTGCACATTGTTGGACTGGTGCTTAACCACCATTTCCTCTTCTCTTTCCTCCCCCCACTTGCAGGCTGAATGAGCTGCCTGTGTCTGGCCCTGCCTGACCCCAGGCAACTCCCTGGTGATCATGTGGCGGCTGCTGCTTACGGCCTCCACTACAGCTGTGATCCTCCTTTCCTCGCCGCCACCTGTCCTAGGCGTGCTGTCCCCACGCGCCGCCTTCACGGTCTCGGACCTGTCCCTCACACACCTGGCTGTCCACCATGACACGGGCGAGGTCTACCTTGGGGCCATCAACCGCATCCTCAAGCTCTCGGCCAACCTGACCCAGCTGCGGGCTCACACCACGGGCCCGGTGCCCGACGACCCCCGCTGCTACCCTCCGCCCGGCGTGCGACTCTGCGCTCATCGCCTGGCCCCCGCCGACAACGTCAACAAGCTGCTGCTGATCGACTACGCTGGCAGCCGCTTGGTGGCCTGTGGCAGCGTCTGGCAAGGGGTGTGTCAGCTCTTGCGATTGGATGATTTGGCCAAGCTGGGGGAACCGCACCAGCGCAAGGAGCATTATCTTTCTGGCGGGCGCGAGCCAGACGCCATGGTTGGTGTGATTGTGGAGCAGCCAAGGGAGCCCAGCCAGTTTTTTGTGGGCACATCCATTGGGGGGCGCTCAGAGTATTTCCCCACTCTCTCCAGCCGCCGCCTGACCCCCGATGCCAGCAGTCCTGAGATGTTCAGTCTCGTCTATCAGGATGAGTTTGTCTCCTCCCAGATCAAAGTACCCTCGGACACTCTCTCGCTCTACCCGGCCTTCGATATCTACTACGTTTCTGCATTTGTCTCCGGTGGCTTTGTGTATTTCCTCACCCTGCAGCTGGACACGGCTCAGACCCCGCTGGAGCCGGCAGGAGGCCCAGGTGGTCCAGGCGTGACTGGCGGGGAGCGGTTCTTCTCCTCCAAGATCGTGCGCTTGTGTTCCAATGACACAGAGTTCTACTCTTACGTGGAGTTCCCGCTGGGTTGCTCCAAGGATGGCGTGGAGTACCGCCTTGTGCAGGCTGCACAGCTGGCCAAGGCAGGCCGCGAGCTGGCCCGGTCGCTAGGCATTGCGGAAGGGCAGGATGTGCTCTACGCCGCCTTTTCCCAAGGCCAGAAGAACCGCGCTGCCCCGCCCCGCGAGAGCCTCCTCTGCCTCTTCACGCTGGATGAGGTCAACCAGCGCATCCGGGAGCGCATCCAGTCTTGCTACCGAGGGGAAGGCCGGCTCTCCCTCCCTTGGCTTCTCAACAAAGAGCTGCCCTGCATCAACACGGTACGATGCGTGATTTGGGCTTTTCACCCACCTGCCCCCCCCGTTCCTACTTGCTAGTTTCTGTCCGTTCCCCGAGGATAGGACACCCCCTCCCCAAAATGTTGGTGCTTGACAGATGTTTAGGTCCTTTCTGTCATTCTCTCAACCTCCTTGGTCCCATTTTGCCCCAGAACTTACATGTAACAACCCATTAAGTCTTGTTTTGGGTCTTGTGAATAAAACCTGTTACATTTCCTCTGAAAATTGAGGCACAAACACACTGTAGGATGGGGATGAGGAGCCTGTGGCCCCCTGGTGTCATTGAACTACAATTGCCATCATCTCTGACCGCTGGCTGGGGCTGATGGAGCCCAACATCCTCTGGATGGCCACAGATTCGCCATCTCGGCTCTAGAATATAGGAGTTGCTGGGGAATAGAGTGCCATTTTGTACCCAACTCTAGCTCTGTCGTGAAAGGGCACCCAATCCCATCTGATGTTGACTCTCGCCTCCTTGCCTCCCTGTCTCCAGCCCATGCAGATCAATGGGAACTTCTGTGGGCTGGTGCTGAACCAGCCCCTAGGGGGGCTGCAGGTCATTGAAGGGCTCCCACTGCTGGAGGAGAAGACGGAGGGAATGGCCAGCGTTGCTGCCTACACCTACCGTGGCCACTCGGTTGTCTTCATTGGAACGCGTGCGGGCAACCTCAAGAAGGTGAGATGCTCTCCGTCAGTGTATGGGAAAGGGGTGGGGAGGGAGAATATGGGAGGGCAGAAGTGGTTGTAGACAACTCTGATTCAGGCAGCTTCCTATGAGACATCATGGTCTTAATCTGAGCTGGGTCTGTGTAAATGAATTAAAATTCCTCAGAAGCCTCCCCTAATCGGGACCATCCTCTCTGGCACAGCTACTGTATTTCCAACTATAGAAGAGTTTTCTGTTACTAGCGGGGTTATGCTATCATTTTACCTTCACCAGGAAAAAGAAAAATGCACCCTCCAACACTGATTATGTGGTCAGGTCTTCTCCTTCTTTTTTCCAGAACAGAAGGGCACATCTTGTGTAATCTCATCCAGAACTCCTAAGTATCACTGTTAGAATTTTAAACAAAAGTCAGTGGCAGGCTGTAGAATGCGAATGATGCATTTGCTGAGACTATATTTTTCTGCACCTTGTGGCCACATATCTTGAGTATCTCTGTTTTGACTATGTTCTGAGTGCCCTATTCTCATCCCTGCAATCTCCCTAGCTGGGCTTCACACACCTGGGCTGGCAAGAGTGGAAGCAGCTTCCAGGAAATCTTAGGCACCCGCGTGCATTTCTTATTTTTAATTAATTTCACACTTCTGGTATCACATCCTCCACTTGCTGTGCTGAGAGTTGGGCAAGAAAGTGCCAAGAGAATAAAATTAGTTTATGCTAGGAGCTGCATGCTCAGGAATTGGGCCGTGCCCCATGGGGCACCAGGCAACCGTCCCACACCTCTCACAATTACACTTTGAGGTGGGGAGGGGGTTGCAATGCGGAAACATATCTGGCAACAGTGGTGGTCGCTGGACAGACTTCTATTTCATTGGATTTCTTACTCTCCTCCTCTCCATGTCTCAGGGCAGGATACAACAATATAAAAATACAATATTAACCAGTCAAAACAATTTCCAATCGGAAGAACCGGGTGGGTCTTTCTATTTCAAGTGTCAAAGGCCCAGGTAAATTGCTGGTTACTGTCTCCCCCCAAAAATAAACCAACAACCCATAAGCCTTAACATTCTAGATCTAGGGAAATATGCTAGAGGGGCACCTGAGGAGGCATGCAATGCCCTTTCTCTTTATGGAAAACCTCTTCTCTCAACCCAACCTCCCAAGCATTGCCTGCTGTGCAGTGGGGGTGGGAGAGAAGCTGTTGTTACTGGCAGCCCCCACCCTTTGCCATTAGTTGCCACTTTGCAGAGGCTTGTGCCCAACAGACCTGGCGCATTAAATATTAACCGGGCGGCTCATGAGCTGGCGCACCCCTCCTCCATCTAGCTGGGGGGGGAGGGTGTTTCCAAGTCTGAGAGCAGCAGAGCCAGACGGAGATTGTAATTGTGCACTGTAAAAGAGCTGGAGGGGTCAGGGGAGGAGTGTCCAGGCATTGGGGTCGCAGAGGTTGAAGCTCAGGTAATGTTGCCTGGTGGGGCATGTCCGCCCGGGTTAATCCTCCCCTCCTTTTCTGCATTTCCCACCCTGATTTGGTTGCCTTTTGCAGCAAGTGTGTGCGTGGTTGTTGGGAAGGAGATGTTGCTGGCAGACCTAAAGCTATAAATTATCCTCAGTTAGGTTCAGGGTTCCCTTTGTCACCAGGATGTGGCCCCATAATTTACTTAGGATAACATCTTCCATCTCTGGAGCATGTGAAGCCACAATGTGTTTCTTAGCATTTACAGGATGCTTTCTCATCATCATCTGTCTGCATCTGCCCTCCTCTCTTTTTATTTTATGTTATTATTTTCTCCCTCCCTCCCTAAACAGTGCCTTGGTTGTATGTTGGCTTTCGTTTCAATCTCGCTTTCTTGCTGTGCCTCAGTCCTCACTGGACAATTGGGCTCCTAGCTTCTCGCTCTTTGGGTTACCTACCGTTTTAAATTGGCCCAGGGTGGGCCTTTTCGAGGTGCGATGTGGGTGTTTCAGCCTCCTGACTACTCTGATTCTGGAGGAAAACCAGCCCCAGCTTCCCAATTCAGTTTTCTCTTTGTCCCGTGCTCTCTTCCACCCCCCCCCGCCAGCTGTGGGGTCAGTTTTGAAGTGGAAGGGTCCTTGGGAGTGTACGGGGCGTCTGGTCTTTGGGGCTGGTGGCCTGGAATTGAGTTACAGCTTGTTGTGGTGGGGGAAGAGGGAGAAGAGAAATGCTGTTTAAACTCTTGAACTCCTGGCAGGGGGCATGAAGGGAGGTCACGACCCCCTTCTGTCCCTCATGCAAACGGTGGCGATTCAATTAGGATGGCAGGAGGCAGGGAGGTAGCCCCTCCGTCTCCCTTTCCATTCCCAGATCCCCCTCTGCCGCCTCCAATACACTAATTGCCTTGTTGCTGTGCAGCCTGGAGCCTCACCCAGGGGTGACCTGCCTGTTCCCCCAGTCCAGTCTGAAAAGGACCATTATCCCCTTCCTTGGGGAAGGGAAGAGGACTCCTATCTGAATCTCCAGCTCTACAACTGCACTGACCCCCAGGGGCCTGGTTGGTTTGTGGGGGAGGCTCAATGGGGCTTTGTTGGCCAGGATGAAAGCTCCTTTGAGCAATCTCTTGGGGGCAAGTGTGTGTGTGTGTGTGTGTGTGTGTGTGTGTGTGAGAGAGAGAGAGAGAGAGAGAGAGAGAGAGAGAGAGAGAGAGAATCTTCCCCATTGTAGGTACTTTTTTCCAGAAAGCATCCTTCTGTTCTGCCCCAGGGCTCCCCCTTCAGCCCATGAGGTTACCACGTCACTCCAGGGCAGGGGGTAGGCAATGTGGTGCCCCTTTGGTGGTTGTGGACTCCATCTCCCATCAGCTCCTGCCAGAATAGCCACTAGTGAGAGATGATGGGAGTTGTAGTCAAGCAACATCTGGAGGCTTCCTCTGCTCTAGAAGATAGTTCCACTCAAGTTTCCCACCACCTGTCCTAGGGACAACTTGTCTCTTTCCCAGACCACAGGCAGTGGGCACTTCTAATGGAGTTGTGGTTGTGTAGTGTAGTGTGGTAGGGACCCAGGTGGCGCTGTGGGTTAAACCACAGAGTCTAGGGCTTGCTGATCAGAAGATCGGCGGTTCGAATCCCTGCAACGGGGTGAGCTCCCGTTGCTCGGTCCCAGCTCCTGCCCACCTAGCAGTTCGAAAGCACGTCAAAGTGCAAGTAGATAAATAGGGACCGCTCCGGCGGGAAGGTAAACGGCGTTTCCGTGCGCTGCTCTGGTTCGCCAGAAGCAGCTTTGTCATGCTGGCCACATGACCCGGAAGCTGTCTGCGGATAAACGCCGGCTCCCTCGGCCTATAGAGCGAGATGAGCGCCGCAACCCCAGAGTCGGACACGACTGGACCTGATGGTCAGGGGCCCCTTTACCTTTACCTTTTAGTGTAGTGTGGTGGCAAATTTGGGGCATTATGAACCTGTGAGGGGGTGGATGAGGGGATTCTCTTCCTTCTGTTGCCTCTCCACTGCCCACTCTTCTCTCCCCTCCCAAACTTGCCAGATGCCTATTGAGGTGATTTTGTAGAGTTTGCATAGGTTCCAAGGACTGTAGTCAGTGCCAGATTTGCGTATAAGCTAAACAAGCTATAGCTTAGGGCCCCACTCTCTTGGGCCCCCCAAAAAATTTTTAAAGAAAAGAAACACTTGGGTGTACATTTCCAAAATATAAGATAAAAAAACAAATAAAATAAGACCTACATACAGCAACAGTGTTTTGTGTTGTGTAGGCTCCTATATAAAGGGCCCCACTACCTTCAGTAGCTTAAGGCCTCATCAGACCTAAATTCGGCCCTGACTGTAGTCTTCCCTTTTTTACTTCATACTTTTTAGAGGAGAGCTCCGAATAAAGACAACCTATGTTTCCTTCCCTTCTGTTTCTGTGTCTGTTTTTGGAAACATAGATGCCTATGGCCCAGTTGTCCTTATTTACTGCAAAATTATGTGGTATTTTATACCTGTTCTTGGCAATTCATTGGTGTGTGTGTTTTTTTAACATTGCAAACAAGCAGCGGAGTCTCTCAAGTTTCACCCCCAACCCCAGGTCTCTAGGAGCTGTGTTTACACTTCTCTGTGTTTATACATGTGTGCACAGAGGGACACACACAGAGCTGCCGAACCTCTTCCATCCCTCTCCCATTACTATCTCTCCAGATTATAAATGTTGCTGGATGCGATTAAGGCTGCAATCCTTTGGGGATATTGTGGGTCTGACTTCTGAGTAAACGTCATTAGGGTTGCTCTGTACATTCTCCTCATTATAGAATAGCAGCAAACAGATCTATTTCATGATTGAACTTTTATTGAGTTTTAGAAGGAGGAAATGGTTCTGCTCAGTTTATTCACACACCGCTTTGGAAGCCAGCGCAGGCCCAGGCTATTTATCGAGGTTATTTTTAGACTGCTTTTCAGATTCCTGTCAGATTCCCGAAGTAGGGATACAATAAAATATGTTAACAATTCAAAATAACATTACAAGGAGGGAGGGAGAGAGAGAAATGAAGCAGCCCTGTGTGGGATTTACTGGTCGGGAAGGGCCACTACCCAAGCCTGGAACATCTTTCAAGACCCAGCTAGGTAGCAAAACAATAATGGTGGGGGTGGGGTGGGGTGGGGAAGCAGTTGGAGTCAACTTCTACCCCCAGAGTTCTTCAGCCATGGGTCCCCCCAGGTGGTGTTGGGCTAAAACTTACAACATCCCTGGCCAGCTTAGCCAACAGTCAGGATGACGAAGGTTGTATCCCATCAACATCTGGGGGCCCAAGGCTGAAGAGCAGTGCTCTGCCCCATTCCTCCAACCTCTTCTCTTTCCGCTGGACCTTCTTGATGCTGCCTTTGAATTCTAGCAACACTTCACAGGAAACCCAAGTCATAGGTGAATCAATTATATTTAATGTTTTGCACAGTGTTTCAAAGTTATCGTTTTAAGATCAATTTGGAAACCATTAATAGTTGGGCTGACTTGACCATGGAACTGCTGGGCAGTTAAGTGGCTCAAGCCATAAAAGGCCACATCCCATTATCAATGCCAGAAGTGTTCTGAAACTCTACAGGAAGAAGCATGCATCCTGATGGTTGTAGGACCAATTCTGGCTATTGCAGAATAACCAAATGTTTTTTCTTTAAAAGAGGGGGATATTTTGCCTGTACTGTATGTACAGTACAGGGGTGGAGAAGCTGTGGCCTGCCAGATATTGTTGGACTCCCGACTCCCCAGTGGTCTGGGATGGTGGGAGATGTCTTCTGACAAAATATGGAGGGCCACAGTTTCGCCAGCCTGTCCCAAAAGTTCAGAATGCTATTTTAAAAAGTCACACCGCTAAATACTATATGTACTGCAAAGTAACATGTCTTTCCTTTTACCCTTTCAAAAATCCAAATGTCAAATAGTTGAATAACTGTCAAAATTATTGACTCTTGGTTTTTTTTAGTAAAGTGAATTTTAAGAAAACATAGTGGAAACTCTTTGGGACCACTGCGGGGTTGAAGAGAGGGACAACATGCTTTGTTTGCAGAGTGACATTAGGCTCTAGGCCACATTCAAGCTCTGGGGCCATTTTGGAAAGTGCCTTGCAAGTTCCATCTGGGCTCTGTGAGAGAGTATTTCCTGGGTAATTTGCCAAATGCATACTGTACAACTTCCCCTGTGATATGCAGCTAGTAGCTGGAAGTGAAATATTTTTGCACAAAGTGGTGCAAACATGTGCTAATGGGGGGTTCTGCGCACACTGGCTAATACAGAATATTAAAGGGGTCTGTGCCTTGGTCAGAGGAAGCTTGTGAGGAAGGGGTTATTGGATTTCTGAAAATTGTTAGGTGTTATGACTCACTTCCAGAAATTGTGTTAAGTTCTGCTGTGTGACTTTTGAAAATATTAGTAATTCAGATTTTTAATAGACTTTATTATTTGAAGAATCAAAATAAAACCAAGTACTGTAGTCTCTATTTTAGCTTGCAAAAGCAACAATGTCTCTTGGAAAAACAGCCTAAGACAAAGAAACGGGAACATTAATCACGAACTCCCTTTTGCATGGAAGAAATTTTGATTAACTTCTGCAATTCTCCTCTTGTGTCCAAATCTTATGCCTATTTTTAATTTGCAAAGCCAAGCAGAATGACAAAATTGCAAAGAGCAAGATTTCATAGAGCAAAATTACTGGTTCACCAGCAGCTCAGCAGTGGCTGATCCTCCGCCCCATCGGAAGCCCTAACAGCTAGCTCTGGTCGGGGCAGCAGGTGGGGGCTGTTTTTTTTATTATTATAATAAAAAAAATGTAATTTTTTTTGCTGCATCAGTTCCAGCTGGCCCATCAGAGGATGCATGGGGGTTTGGATCCGGCAGATCCAAAACCACTGGCACCCTGCTCCATTTTTTGGTTTTCTGCTACTATGGATGGGGAACTGCTGTTGATGGATAGGCCTCCATAGCGGCAGAGGCCTACAGATTACAGTGGTTGGTTGCTTTCAAAATAAAATAGTTGAATTGCTTCACGCAGCACCTCTCATTCCCCAGTACCAAGTCCTATTGCCATTGCTGCTACCACCATCCGCCCACATTGCTTCTGTGGGCAAACAGCAGTCACTAGTACGTCTCAGGGGGCTAGATTTGGCCTTACATCCTTTACACTGACCCTCTTCAGCATGATTGGCATGCCTGTTGAAGATTCAAATATACGTGCTTATATATATATATATATATATATATATATATATATATATGCGCATGCGCTGCAATATCGTCTTGAAGGTATCCAGCAGTGGATGCACCTTTGGATCTCTTTGCCCCTCCCAAATTGCAAACTTAAACGTACACACACACACACCTTTAAATAGGCAGCGCTGTTAATCTTTGGAGACTCCCAAATGTATAATTCGGTGTGGGGTCTTGTGCATAGCACAGAGTGTTAGATTACTGAGAATTTCAGCAGCTATGTAATCCAGACCCTTCAAAAAACATTCTTGTGGTGCCTGATTGCTTTTTCAGTACAAAATTTCTCATAAACTTTATACTTCAGGGCATGTAGCCAACTAGGCACGTTGCATCTAGCTATCTACGGTATCTATCTGTCCATTCATTCCCTCCAGTTTTTGCCATTCCAAGCAACTTGCAAGCTAGGTGCTTTACTGAGTCCAAGGTTGCCTGCCGCATGTTGCTAGTGGATTTCCTTTAGCATTAGTGAGGCACACTTTGTGCAGGTATACTACACTGGAAGGGGTGTTACAAAGATGAAAGCAAATACCATTTTCATTTGACAAATTGGGAACTGTGGATTAGGGTCACAATTAGCTCTGGGTTGTTTTTTTAAAAACTTTTTTTTGAGTGATGAAGGGTGTGCACACATGTAGTTTTCCCTTCCAGGTGTGTGTGTGTGTGTGTGTGTGTGTGTGTGTGTGTGTGTACACAGACTGAATCTTTGCTGTGATTTTTAATGCATGCAGCCTTCATAACTTTCACCGGAAAATGAATGTCTGTGGTATACGTGCACCAGCAGCAGCATACCAGTATAGGGCACCCGAAATATGCAGCCGTCTTGGAGATGGTGGTTTATCCAGCCAGTGTATGACTGAAATTTTAACCCAGATGCAGTGCTCCTTTCAGCAGGCTTCATAGTTCGGAACAAACATTTGACCACCAGGTTTAGGAGATAAACCTGCAAAAGGCTTTTGTCTTCCGGGTTGGGGGGGGGGGCTTCTGAATGTCCTGTACCATAATATTCCGCTGCTAATTCCTTCAATTTCACAGTTCACAGTTCCTCCAAGGTAACAATATCCCACTTCTGACACCATATACAAAACATTTTCTTATCAGCTCTGTAGCTCTCAGTGGCACAATATACTCCACTATATTTTTCTGTTGTCTTTGTCCGTGGAGTTTTCTTGGCAGGGATACTGGAGTGGCTTGCCAGTTCCTTCTCCAGGTGGATCACGTTTAGTCAAAACTCTCCACTATGACCTGTCCACCTTGGTATGGTATAGCTCATAGCTTCTCTGAGTTATTCAAGCCCCTTCGCCACGACAAGGCATTGATCCATGAAGGGGATCGACTAAACGTTCGACTAAACGACTAAACAACAACAATATTTTTCTGTTGCCCTTATAACTTATAAAAACCCGAGGTTGAGAGCATGACTTGCTACAGTGCCGCCCAGCGAATCAGAAGAGTGCCGAGCTGCAATCCTAACCCAGCTTCAGGCTTCACACCTTTTTGTTTGCCAACAAAGTCCAGTTTTTCCAAACCCCCTTAAGTACTGGATTGTGACCCGAGGAAGTTTGTGGTGGTGGTGGTGAGAAGAGAAGAATATTTAGACTTGGCATATAAAGAAAGCTGCTCATGCGCTTGCACTCCTTAGGTGTGTGTGGACAACCCCAACGAAGCCCATCTCTACGAGTCTGTGCCTGTGATGCCTGGGGAGCCGCTGCTGCGCGACATGGTCCTGAGTCCGGACCAGCGCCACCTCTACTTGCTCAGCCAGAGACAGGTCAGCCTCAGGGAGAGGGGGGGCGAGGGATGGAGTGGCTTCTGTGGCACTACAGCTGAGAGGACAGACCTGAGGGCCGCATTCTCTTGTGGGCAAACTTCCAGGGGCCACGTGACAGTGGTGGACAGGGCCGGAGGCAAAAGTGGGTGCGGTCAGGGGGAAAGTGGGTGGGGCAACAGTTTTGCTTTCATACTACATTTCAAATCACAGGCAAGGAAGAGGCATTGTCAGTGTTCAATAATAGGGCAGAAGCCCTCAAGGAAGGCATGGAGGGGGGTGAGGGGGGGGAGAGAGAGCTGCAGAGCTGCATTTGGGCCCTAGTCCTGAATTTCTCCACCCCAATCTAACTGGTACTGGGTTTTTTAAAAATTTGAGCCAGGCCTTAAGCTGGAACATGAGGCAATGAGTGCAAGAAGGCTTGTGAATAATTATTTTCCATCAGAGTCATTTCTGAGCAGTTACAGCCACCAGCCACCAACACTTCTGGGGTTAGAGAAATAGGTCTTCCCACCTATAAAAGGCACACATCCCAGACATCTTTCTTAGCACTCGGTGCTAAGAGCGGGGCAATTTGACTCTGCATATATTTCACTGTGTTTAAAACATGCCTATTAAGAGGAACTAGTTGGTATTTTATCCTTCTAAGAGGGGGAGGCAAAATCTCTAGTGCATTATTAGGGACAATAGGTGGAAATGGGGTGTTTGGGGGTGGGGATGGTTCTTGGCAAAACTTTTCCCTGGAGAGACAAGATCCCTAAAACTGCAAAGAGGCAAAACCTGCTTTTTTGTGGAGGAGGGAGCCGTGAAATTTGACATTTTGAATGGAATCTCAGTGCTGCCTGTGAAAGGGGATCAGATGCTGAGGTTAAGAGTATGATTTCTGCGGAAGAGGCTTGTAGGAGTTGTGGCACATTGTGGGGTTAGGGCCACTGGGAGGATGGGAGGATGGGTGCTGTCCAGAGCTGCCAGGGTATTGTGCAGTTTAACAGCAGGCAGAAATTCAACAGGTGCCTTCCCCAGTAACAGAAACCTGCACCTGCTGGATTTTGACTTTGTTGTGAACCTGCTCAAGGCACAGAAGCTTTGCTGGGGGCAGCGGTGGAGAGGAATAGCAACCCTGAAACCTGGTGATTCTGAAGAGGAGAAGGAAGGCCTTGTCTAATGATTTAGCCCTTCCCCTCAGGTGGTTCGGCTCCCCGTGGAAAACTGTGAACAGTACTCATCTTGTGCTGAGTGCCTGGGCTCCAGAGACCCACACTGCGGCTGGTGTGTCCTGCACAACAGGTGAGAGAATTTCCTAACATGCTCCAGAAGATGCATTGTACAGGCTGGCAGGTGAAGAATCCGTGATCCAACACTAGCACCCCCTTCCCTCAAAAATGCTGCTTTATCTCCCCCCCCTCCCATGTTGGGGGGATCAAGTAGGGAGGTGGCAGCCCAGTGTGAGATCCCCTCTCTCCTCCCTCCCGCTGTGGCCTCCCTCCCTCCCTCCTCCCCCTTATCTAGGCTCTGCAGGAGCTTTAATCCTATTAAATCTGCCAGCACTGAGCTGACTAGGAAGAAGAGTTAGAGGGGGTTTGGGGAGGGGGGAGAGGGGGAAGAAGAAGAAGAAGAAGATAGCAGCGGTTGTCCCTCCAAGAGAGTGGGAGGGGGTGGGTTTTCTTTCCTGCTCTCCTCCACTCCCACAACCCGTCACTCGATGTCATATTGAGCAGGGCAGCTGGGGGGGGAGAGCATGGGAGTCTTCTGAGCCCCCCCCCCAATTGAAAGCAAGCTTGAGTTTCATCCTCCCTGCAGCAACAATGCCTCCTGTCTCTCCCGCATTTTATATCCCACCACCCTGCAGGAGGCAGAGTGGAGCTGGGGGGGGGGGATGGAGCAGAGGCCAACCCCACCCTGCCAGCCACTGCTGTGTCTCTGCTAGCAGATATTTTCCTACTTTCTTTGCCCTCCCTCTTTCCTCCCAATTCCCTATCACTGCCTCAGCACCTGGCACAGCAACTTGCACCTTCTAGCTTAATATAGAATTAAGTGATAATGCTTGGAGGGGGGTGAAGAAAGAGTGAGAACGGAGGTGACACCCCCCCCCCCCACACACAGTAGTATTGGGTTTGGGGAGTGGAGAGGGAGAGGAAAGGAGAGAGAGAAAGTACGGTAGTAGTCGGAGCTGCTGATTCTCTTAGGGCTGCTCCTCCACTCCTGAGCCAATTCTTTCCCTCCACTTTCAATCCTGTGCTCTCTGAATCAGCCACAGAGGGAGTTAGGAGAGGGCTGGGGCTGAAGGGCAGAAAATACCTCTTTCCACACTACCCAGCATGGTCTCTCTCTTCCTTGACTATGAGGTTGGCTGGCTGGCTTGCTTGCTTGCTTCACTCTCCCGCCTGCCAACCCTTGGAGGAGGGGGGCAGCATTTCATTCTAGCCTCCCCGAGCCCCTTTGGGAGGAAGGGCGGGATATAAATCTAATAAACAAACAAACAAACAAACAAACAAACCCTTCCTCAAGGCAGGCATCTCCATCCCCAGCTCCCCAAGCTCCTTTGGTTCCCTCCAGCACTGACAAGCCTAACAAGCCTCCAGGGCCCTGGAGCGGAAGCAGTAGCTTCCTCCGCCCCCCGCCCCCCAACACACCTGAACTGCACACCTAACACACCTGAACTGCTGAGCCTTCTCTGGCTTCTGTTTCCACCCCATCTCCTCTGCCAACTTTCCCCCTGCCAAAAGCTCCTTCCGTGTGTGCTGCTTTCCGTTGCCAGATCAGGAGACAGTCTGGTCCACTGAGTGCCTTGAAAAGAAGTTCTGTTCCTCTACCGGTAGTAGCGGGTCCCTGTGACCTTTGTCCCCACCCCAGTCCCATTGGTGGCAGCAGTGGCCGAAGGCTATGGAGAGGGGCAGAATGCGAGGCTGTGAAATTATCCTTTGCTTTCCCCTCCTCCCCAAGCTGCCTTGTTTCTGTTGCCGCTCAGGTGTTGCAGAGAGAGCGAGTGTCCCCGCGCTGCAGAGCCTCACCGTTTCACAGCATCTCTGACTCAATGTGTGCGGCTGCTTGTTGAGCCCAACAACATCTCGGTGACAGAGCCTAGCATTGTGGTGAGTCCTGTGTACACCCCTTGCGCCCGCCTGGACTTTTGGCTTTCAGTTCTCCCGCGTTTCTTTGGCAAGGAACCTCTTGTGTGTTTGCAAGTGGTGAAGCGGGAAGGTATTTGTAAGGGGGAGGGCTTATAGGGAACAGCCCCCCCTCATCAGGAGCAGCCCATCTCCCAGCAGTAATGAAAGCGAAGGGTCGGAAGGGGAAGGTCAGGAGACGGAGAGGGAGTGACAGAGCTTTGGCAACATCCAAGAGCCACTGCTCCTCATGCAGGAAGAGAGGGAAGAGGAAAGAGAGGATGGGACTCAGACGGGCCTCAGACCTTCCCCCCCCCCCCGACGGAACTAAGGAGGAGGAGACAGGGGAGGAGGTTCGCAGTCCTGCGACTCTTATGTTGGTCCAGATCATGAAAGGGGGCAGTGCCAGATTTTGTTTCGGACTGATGAGACATGAAACCAGCAGCTCACTTCACTGTAAATAATGTGCACTAATAAAAACTTCTGAAAGACAAGCATGCAGAGGGTCGTTACTCAAGAGTAGTTGCAACCCTGACAGTATTGATCCTGCTCCTCTTTCTGAGGAGGGGTCCTTTCCTCAGGCTAGTGTTCTCTGGATAATATATGCCGCAGTGACACGTACCTGAGCTACATCCCATTTCGATTGCTGTAACCTGCTCTATGTGAGAATCTCTTTGAAAAGTGCTAAGAAACTCCCAGTTGGCCCCAAAAGCTACAACTAGATTGTTGACCAGAGCTGGTTAGAGGGAGCAGACCCTCCCCTTGTTCTACAACAGCTCCAGTGCCTAGCAGTCTGTTTCCAGGCACAATTCAAAGTGCTGGCTAGGACCTGTAAAGCCCTTCACAGTTTAGGCCCAAGATACCCGAAAGGCTGCATTCCCTCATATGAACCTGCCCAGGATTTGAGATCTTTGGGGGAGGCCCTCCTCTTGGTCCTGCCACCCTCACAGGCACGCTTGGTGGGGATGCGGGACGGGGCCTTCTGGGTGGTGGCTGCACTCAGACAAGTTTGGAACTCGCTCCTTAGAGAAGCTAGACTGGCTCCCTCCTTGTTGTCTTCCATGGGCAGGTGAAGACCTTGTTTCAACAGGCTTTAGAGAACTGATTGCTTTTAATGAGGGGGCTAGCGCTGTGCTATTTTTGTTGTGCTTATCTGTATGTTATATATGTTTAATTTTTTTAAAAAAATTATTCCCCCGCCCTATGTTTTTTTGCTGTTCTTATTTTATCTGTAAACTGCCTTGAGTTCCTGTTAGGGGAAAAGGTGGGGTATAAATAAATAAATAAATAAATATATATATAATAATGATAATATTATTATTATATGTCGGCCTGCTTTCTCTGAATCATATATCCTCCTCCGTTTATCTTTGTTCTTTGCCATTTGAATCCCAGTGTCCTGAAATCACCTGGACCTCTGCAAAGGGGACTTTGACATACACACAAAGTGTGGGTGGGTGTGTCCGTGGACAAAACCATATTTGCCAGGTCCTCCTCTCCTTTTAGCCACTTCTCAACTACAGTTGGATAATTGATCTATAAAGTTAATGAAGGCCCCCTTTTTAACATTTCCCCCCCTGCCAAAGTGGGGAGTCACAGCCACCCTATATGAGTGTACTGTTCTTACTGGGCTCCCGAGTAAACAGGGAACTGGCTGGCAGGAATCGAGCAGCACCTACTGCAAGCAAGCAGAGCCTACAACAAAGGGTCGGGCAAGAGGCAAAGTCAGAGCAGTCTGTGGTCAGGTTTGGCAGAGGCAGGAGACGGGACAGCAGGCAGAGTGCAGCGCTGCTATGCAGACGTTGTTCCAGCAGCTCTCCCAGCCCAGCACTGTGGGGTTTAAGCTAACCTCATTTGGCTCCTACCAACTCCCTCCTCTCCAGAGGCCTCCTTGAGAGGAGGGTCTTGCTGCTGAGGAGACCTTTACTCCTAAGTTGTCCTTGCCTGGAGGGGCACTTATTCAGATGGCCCATGTCCATCTTGGTCTTGGGACCTGTTTGGCCTCGATGTCAGAGGCTGAACTCACACTGGGTGCAGATGGCCCCACCTCAGCCTCACATCACAATCCTGGCTCTCCCCCCCCCCCCCTATGGAGCCTGAATGCGCCTGCCAGGCTTCTTTTAAGACTGGGTCCTCTGACGATGGCTCCCCTGACTGGACCATGGGAAAGAATGCCTCCATGACATCTCTTTGAATGTGACTGTAGAACCCACAGTGTAGTCACCCCTAATTCTAATTAGAATATAGAAAATTATGTTGCCTGCCTTTTTCTTTTGTGTAGGCAACAGGTTAGTACAGGCCAAAATTCGGCCCTCCAGATGTTTTGGACTACAATTCCCATCTTCTCCGACCACTGGTCCTTTTAGCTAGGGATCATGGGAGTTGTAGGCCAAAACATCTGGAGAGCCGCAGTTTGGGGATGCCTGGGTTAGTATGTTAATTCTTATGGAACAATGTAAATACTAGGCTCAATTTCCTAGCCTGGAGTTGTACTCACATCGCCCTTTGAAGACAGTCATCAGGCAGTCTGCTGGCAATTTTTTTTCTTTTATGACTCGCCAACTACATAGAATTATTTGCAAACTGCACCGGTAAACTAGCTTAATTGGCTGAGCCCCACAACTGATGTTGTGTGGCTTAATTACCACTTTCCTTCACCATTCCAAGCTCTGATACCAGCTGTTCAGGCTTGTACCCGAGACACTCTGTGCTTTATGCCTATTGGGGCCAAGGCCGTGTGGCTGCTGGAACTGCAGAACATGGTATTGGCCATACAATCCAGATTCATAAGGACCTTAGCTTTATTTTAATTTATTTGTTTAAGGAAGCATGTTTCTAGCCCTTATGCTTGCCAAGATATGCTTGAAAGGGAGTGATGTGACACCTAGTGGCATCTCAGAAGCCAGGCGAGTCACTGAATAAGGTTTCCAGCAGTTGGAGGGCAGGCCTTCAATGCCCTGCAGAGCTTCTTGCTTTGTGCCACCCAACCCAGCCCATAGAAACAAAACTAATTTTTGCAAAATAGTAACGTTTGCAGAAAGCGTTATGCGAACTAAGATAATTAGACATGGAAATTTCTTCTTCACCTCTATAATTTATGCATGCTGCAGAGTTTATCTTGTGGCATAAAATGTGTCAGGGGGCATGTAGAGCACAGGTCGCCAGTGCAACGCATGCACCCACAGAAGGTTTTCTTGGCACCCAGAAAATCTCTTTCCCCTCTCCTGCCCTGCTGAAATTCGGCTTGAATGAAGCATTCTGTTTTAGCCAATAAACAGGGGACAGAGTGTCCTCAATTGCAGTGTGTGCCCATGGCAGTTTATCCAGTTTGAAAATGTGCTCATGGGCTGAAAGGTTTGGTGACCCCTAGTGTAGAGGGACACACACACACACACGGTGCCCTACTCCTTCCCTTTCATATAATTCCCAAACATTTTAATCTGTCTAGTGACTGTCCTCTCTTGGGCTCTGTTTCCAGCTTCAGCTTACTGTCCACAATGCCCCAGACCTGACGGCCGGTGTGATCTGCTCCTTTGAGAGCCTTGGAGAGAGCGAGGGGCAACTGCAGGTGGACGGAGGGATCCAGTGCCTTTCTCCTACATTGAGGGATGAGCCCCCTGGGGAATACGGTGAGCGCTTGGAGGTGGGGAGGGAAAGCTGGTGAGGCACAGTGGTTCTAAGAGACTGAGCTATGAGCTGGGAGGAAGTTTCTAACCTGCATAAACATGCTGCCTAGGTTTGTTTTTGTTTTCTTACACATTTTTTGTTCTTATTTTGTATTTTTAGGTTGTGAACTACCCCATGATTTTTGGATGAAAGGCAGTACAAAAAATTAAATAATAATAATAACAACAACAGGTGGCTATGGAGTAGCCACACTCTATCCTAGCCCCTGACTCCCCACCCTTTCTCACTGTGATATGCAGTAACACTGACCTGCTTTACAAGGCACATCCACACAAGACATTTAAAGCATTCTTGTAAAGGTAAAGGTAAAGGACCACTGTCAGTTAAGTCCAGTCGCAGACGACTTGGGGGTTGCGGTGCTCATCTCACTTTACAGGCCGAGGGAGCAGACGTTTGTCCATAGACAGTTTTTCCAGGTCATGTGGCCAGCATAACTAAGCCGCTTCTGGCGCAACGGAAAACCGAAACCAGAGCAGTGCATGGAAACGCTGTTTACCTTTCCGCCAGAGCGGTACCTATTTATCTACTTGCACTTTTGGGCGTGCTTTCGAACTGCTAGGTTGGCAGGAGCTGGGACCGAGCAACGGGAGCTCACCCTGTCGCGGGAATTCAAACCACCAACCTTCTGATCGGCAAGCCCTAGGCTCTGTGGTTTAGACCACAGCGCCACACGCATTCTTATACCACCTTAAATAGTCATGGCTTCCCCCAAGTTTGCAAAGAAGAAGAAGAAGAAGAAGAAGAAGAAGAGTTTGGATTTGATATCCCGCTTTATCACTACCCGAAGGAGTCTCAAAGCGGCTAACAATCTCCTTTCCCCTCCTCCCCCACAACAAACACTCTGTGAGGTGAGTGGGGCCGAGAGACTTCAAAGAAGTGTGACTAGCCCAAGGTCACCCAGCAGCTGCATGTGGAGGAGCGGAGACGCGAACCCAGTCCCCCAGATTACGAGTCTACAGCTCTTAACCACTACACCACACTGGCCAGATAAGTTTGGGAACCTCTGATTTACAGAGTGTCACCAGAGTACATGATGCTGAACACAATAACATCAGTAGTGGTGGGAGTTGTTAGGAGACCATATTCCCTGCAGAGCTACAGCTTCCAGAGTTCCTTGGGAAGAGTGACTGATTGTTAAATCACTCTACGAATTGTAGCTCTGTGAGGGAAATCGGGGTCTCCTGACAGCTCTCAACACCGTTAATGAATCACTGGATTCTTTGGGGGAAGCTATGGCTATTCAAAGTAGTACAAGGGTGCTTTAAATGTATGGTGTGCTTGTGACCACAGTGTCATAATGATTACGACGCTATTTTGTATGTGAAGCACTTCAGAACGTTCAAAGTGCTGCATTTGCTGCTGCTGATAAAATGGAGGGAAGGTTGGGACCCAAACAGCACTTCAGCAGGGGACCCTCTTTAAATCATGCACTTTCACTCATGGGCTGAGCTGTCAAGATCACTCAGTACAGACTGGCAACCACTCTGGTGCTTCCTTTCCCATTTGCAGCTGGAGGTGTTCAGAAAATGGTTAATGAACAGAACTATTCCCTCTCCACCCACAGCCAGACACAAACTTTGTAAATCGGATGCTTATGTGCGGAGAGAGGAGCATCATCTGCTTTCCTAATTTTGAGTGTGTAACTTCAGGTTAATGTAGAATGTGATCTTGCAAACAGATGCTTACTGCTCTCTCTCCTTTCCAACTCCCCACCTACCCAATACCAACTCAGGTGACGTTCGCACTGTTAGACTCCGGCTTCTCTCCAAGGAGACGGGGGTTGAATTCGCCAGCACTAATTTTGTCTTCTACGACTGCAGCCTTCTGCGCACGTGAGTTTTGACACTGGGGCCATAATCTCCCTTCTTCAGACCCCAGACCTGGTCCCAGCTTTGAACAACTGTCCCCTCGCCCCAAGAAAATCCTCCTTAGTCTTGATTTCTTCCCTTTAGGAAGAGCTCTGATCTGGCAAACTAAAGGCTTATCCAGCCAACATCCTCTTGCCCCAAATGGCCACCCAAACGCTAACAGGAGTGCTTAAGTCTTATCTTACCCGTAAAGCACCCATGTTGCATGCCTTTTACTAAGGACGTTTATATGACATTACATTTGTGTTGTAAATTGCCTTGTGGTCTTCTGACGAAGGGCAGTATATAAATTTACTAAATAGTAATAATAATAGTATTCTGCTGGGAGCTGCCCAGAGTGGCTGGGGAAACCCAGCCAGATGAGTGGGGTATAAATAAAATACTACTACTACTACTACTACTACTACTACTAATAATAATAATAATCTGCATCGTGGGCTAATCTAAAATGGGGTGACCCAGCCAGATGAGTGGGGTATAAATAATAAATTATTATTGTTAAATTATTAACATAATTTGTTTTTATATGTGCTGAAAGCCACCCAGAGTGGCTGGGGAGACCCAGCCAGATGGGCGGGGTAATAATAATAATAATAATAATAATAATAATAATAATAATACTGTAATAAATGTGAATTTATGGTGAAAAAATAATCAGTGGATCCCCAAATGTATGTTTGGGTTAAAGGTGGGTCCCGGGTCTGAAAACAAGGAAGAAAACTAATGTAAAGGCTGAGTTGTTGTTGCCTTTTCCCTCTTCAGCAAGTGCTTCCCCCCCAGAGGCTTCCTTCCACCATCTTTTACAGCATTGTTTCCTAAAGTGGGTGATACTGCCCCCTGGGGGGCACTGTAATGATCCAGGAGGGGCGGTAGTAGCCTTGGGTGCAATTGGGGGGCATTGAATAAAACTAAGGGAGGTAGAAGCGTAAAGAACGAAGAGAATTTTGAAAAATGATCCGTTGCAGGATGGCGACAGCGCCTCCCCTGGATCCAGCGGGGTTTCCCCCAGGCTTGGCTGGACACTGTTTGGCTTCACCCAGACCCGGGAAGTGGATTGCAGCTTTAGTACAAAGGTTTTTAATTGCATTTCCTTCATCGTATTTGGTGGAACATGGCTTCAGTGTGGTCACAAATATGTTAACTAAAAAAAAAAGAAACTGACTGAAAATAGCTAATCATGGTAATTTAAGAATGCTGCTGACAAAAATAGAGTCCAGTATTAATAAACTGATTGCAGTGCACCAGGTTTAGCCTTCTCATTATGATTACAGTCGTACCTTGGTTTACGAACCGCTCAGGTTGCAAACAGTTCGGGTTACGAACTCCGCAAACCCGGAAGTGTTTTCGGCGCGCGTGCGTCCCGCGCATGCGCAGAAGCGGCGCACTTTGTTTGCGCATGCGCAGAAGCAGCACTCGGTTTGCGACCTTTTCGGGTTACGAACTGCGACCCGGAACGGATCGCGTTCGTAACCCAAGGTACTACTGTATTTTAAATATTATTCGTAATTTTATTTTAATATTATCCTTCGTTATCTAATTTTTTGTGTGTAATGCAAATGTTACTATGGTTGATTTTAATAAATTTATAATTGCAAACTTCAAGGTGTCTTATTTACAACATCTTTTTTTACTATATTGTAGGAAGTAGGTAGAAATATAGATACATTAAAAAAACGCACATTTGTTACTGCATCTTTCTGTTTGTTCAGTTAAAGAAGATAGATTTCCAGGGGAACTCTGAGTAATTATTATTTTTTTATGAAAAGGATGGTGGTAGGCCAGATAAGTTTGGGAACCTCTGATTTACAGAGTGTCACCAGAGTACATGATGCTGAACACAATAACATCACACACACACACACTCTCACACACAGCCCCAAAGAGAGTCAATTCAGAATATTTCTGCAGCCGACAGGCAGGAAGACTTTTTAGGCTTTAGTCCCAGAACTCGTCTTGAATTGGGGCATCTGAACCAACACAAAGTATGTCTAAGCATGTGCAGAGTGCTTTCCCCTTTACCAGGACCCATAACCAGCTCTATTTGCAGCAGGGGTTTGTTGGTGGTGGGTGGGCTCTTTTCAGGCCAGAGGGTGAGAGCGGCTGGGTGAGTCTGGGCCTCGTCCGCCTCTTGTTTTTAGAAACAAAGCGCTGGAGGTGCCTGTGGAGCAGCGCTCGATCTGCCGCCTTGCTTGTCCTTTCTCATGGCTTGGCACACGCTTCCTTCCTTCCTTGTTTCCTCACCCCCACCCCCACCCATTTTAAAATAGGAAGTCACATGCAGTCTCTTGTTTAATTCCGAAGAAGCGCTTTCCTCTCTCGGTTCTGGGGCGCCCAGCCTTATACACCGCCAAGTCCATTTGTGGCAATGGCTTCAGTCAACATTCGCCCCCCGGGCTTGTCTCTGCAGCAAGCAGATGGCTTTGGCAGGACTTTGGGAGCTGATTCAATCAGTGTCCCTCCCCCCCTCCCCTCCTTTCCCATGAACTCCGTATCCTCAAGCAGAACAATGGCAACAGGGAATAAAAGGTCCAGGAAAGAAGGGGGTGGGTGGCTTTTGTGGGGCAGGGTATATGTGGGTGTACACCTGTTGTTGTTGTTGTTGTTCTTGCTTCTTCTTCTGCTGCTGCTGTTTCCCTTTACATTGACTTTTTATTTCCATTCTTCCTGCAGATGCTTGTCGTGTGTGAGCAGCCACTACCCTTGCCACTGGTGTAAATACAGACACACTTGCACCCACAATGTTGCCAAGTGCTTCTTCCTAGAAGGGCGAGTCAACACCACAGAGGTGAGAGCAGTCCTTTAGGTGTTTTCTAAATGTCAGGTAGTTGTTTATCTCCTTGACCTCTGATGAGAGGGCATTCCACAGGGTGGGTGCCACTACCGAAAAGGCCCTCTGCCTGGTTCCCTGTAGCTTTGCTTCTCGCAGTGAGGGAACCGCCAGAAGGCCCTCGGCGCTGGATCTCAGTGTCCTGGCTAAACGATGGGGGTGGAGACGCTCCTTCAGGTATACAGGACTGAGGCCGTTTAGGGCTTTAAAGGTCAGCACCAACACTTTGAATTGTGCTCGGAAACATACTGGGAGCCAATGTAGGTCTCTTAGGACCAGTGTTATGTGGTCTCGGCGGCCACTCCCAGTCACCAGTCTAGCTGCCGCATTCTGGATTAATTGCAGTTTCCGGGTCACCTTCAAAGGTAGCCCCACGTAGAGTGCATTGCAGTAGTCCAAGCGGGAGATAACTAGAGCATGCACCACTCTGGTGAGACAGTCTGCGGGCAGGTAGGGTCTCAGCCTGCGTACCAGATGGAGCTGATAGACAGCTGCCCTGACACAGAATTGACCTGGGCCTCCATGGACAGCTGTGAGTCCAAAATGACTCCCAGGCTGCGCACCTGGTCCTTCAGGGGCACAGTGACGCCATTCAGGACCAGGGAGTCCCCCACACCCGCCCGCCCCTGTCCCCCAAGAACAGTACTTCTGTCTTGTCAGGATTCAACCTCAATCTGTTAGCCGCCATCCATCCTCCAACCGCCTCCAGGCACTCACACAGGACCTTCACCGCCTTCACTGGTTCTGATTGGACACGTATGGAGATGCAGGCAGAGTTTTACATTCATTAAAAAACCACCCAGCTCTCCCAACAACGTTGTAATATTTTGGAGTTTTGCAGAATTCAGAGTGTATTGCTTGGGGTGGTGCAGGCAGAAAAAAAAGAAGGAATAAGAGTTGTGAGGTGGGACAGAAAGATAAAGCTCCCCGCTCCCTCAGCAAGAGAACATATCTTCAGATGACATGAGCTCTAGAAATTTTATTTGAAATGTGAACAGAGAGCTGAGATTTGTGGAAGTCTAGATTGTCTTTAGGCTGTTTCCTGTGTTGTAGCATGCAAGCGAAGAGCTGTTCTTCCTTGGATGTTTGTAAGCAGACGTTGGATGGCTACCTGCCATGGATGCTTTAGCTGGGGGTTGGACTAGATGACCATTGGGGTCCCTCCCAATTCTATGATTCTGCCATGGGATCTTTGGTACGAATGCACTTTCCCACAGACCAGGGAATCCCAAGCAATCGGAGGAAAGTCATCAGGTGGCAGATTGACAGCATTGGCAGCCGATAATAGCACTAAAGTGCCTGTGGTGGTGGTGGGGGTCTGGATCAATGTTGGTGGGGGGCAGGAAGGACCAGGGTAAATTTGCTGGTAGTGGGGCCAGTCGCTCATAATCAATCGTCTGGCCCAGGCGGCGGGATCAATAGACCTAGAGACGCCCGGGGCTCTTTGTGGGTAGGTAATTGATAGCAGCTCCCTTTGAGGGGCCAGCGTTCGGGTTGCGGTTGGATGTGGTGGCTGGAGGTGGGAGTGGCCTGGACAGCAATCTCAGAGGCTCTGGGAAGCAGAGCATTCATTGCAACTGTTGGGGTTGAATTAGCACTGGCAAAACGACCTGTGTGTGTGTGTGTGTGTGTGTGTGTGTGTGCATGCTGCACACTATAATTGAGCAAGAGAGCAGAGAGGGAACTTGGCGCTTCGCTCTTCTCTACCTTTTGTCTTGACCCCATTGTCTTCGGTCTGGACAGGAAGTTGCACCCAGGGCTTGATTGTTCTCCAGGTCAGGACCACATTTCCTCTATTGCTTCCTGGCGTCACTGCCACCCCCCCCAACCTCCCTGCTAGCCATGTAAACAGAGCAGCAAGCCTCCCCCTCCCCACCTTTCCTTTGGTACCAAGGAGCAATTAACTAGACTCTGGTTTCCATGGCAACTCAGAGCGCCCAGCAGGCTCTTTCATCTCCATCTTTCTCCGGCGGCTGCCCCAGGCAAGAGGAGGAGATGGAAGCCAGACTCCTGGGTTTTATCCTGTGCTCGGGACAGGGGTCTCTGGGGGTGGGAGAGGTCATATTTTGGGGGTGGGGGCAGAAAGAGCCTCAGTTCTCGTGGTGGAAAGGGTATGGAGCCAAGGTTGCGCCCCTAGTAATACTTGGGAATCAGTGGAATGGTAAACCAGTGGGCTTACTTGTAAGTAAGCCTGCCTGGAGTAGGCTGGGGGGGGCTTGGTTCAGAGGCAGCTAATGGGCCGGTTAAGCGACCCTCATGGGCTGCTTCCAGCCCAGGGGCCTTAGGTTGCCGACCTCTGATTTAGACCCATATATCTCCTCTGCTTTCAGTCCTGCACTGACAATGTTCAAAAGTGCATGGAAACAGTACAAGAAGGTGTGTGTGTGTCAGTCAGTGTGTCATTTTTAATACCACATGCAAATGCCTTGCCTCTCTCCTGTAGGGCTGCCCTGAGCTGCTTCCTGGTGGCGAGATACTGATCCCAGTGGGGGTGTTGCAACCCATTACCCTGCGTGCCAAGAACCTTCCTCAGCCTCAGTCAGGACAGAAGAACTACGAGTGCGTCCTGGGCATCCAAGGCCGGCAGCAGAGAGTCCCAGCCGTGCGCTTCAATTCAAGCAGTGTGCAGTGCCAAAACACCTCGGTGAGACAGACGCACATTTTACGCCTGTATTTTGAATACTTCTTTCCCTTGTCCCCCAGCATTCTGCAGAAATGAAGGCTGGAAACATTGTACTGTAATGGAAAAAGGAGATTCAGTTGCTCGCTGTTCTGGGGCTGCCCCCGGTTTTTCTTCCCTGTGCTTCACTTCCCCTGCTTCTTAACAGTTGTAAAATGCCTCCTTGCGCATCTGTGGCACAATTTGCACACATGTTTTAAGGGCAAGGACCAGAACCCATCCCAGCTAATGATGTTCCAGTGGTTGGAGTGTTGGGTTCAAGTCTTTGCTGTTGACTTGTTTTGACACGCCATCAAATGGCTAACTTTCTTGGCCTCAGTTGTCTGTTTGTATTATGGTAATAGTAACCTAATTAACAGTATTGTACTCCTGTAATGATGAATAAGTTTCAAAACACAAAGCGCTCTGTACACTGAGCGTTAGATTGCTTACGTTTTTTGCACATGCGCTTTAGCACGCTCCCAAAATAAAAGAAGCATCCCTCTTTTTTATTATTATTTTTAAAAGACAGTAACTCTCTCCTTTGTGAACCCCCGTACCATCCCTGGCCATTGGCTATGTTGGCAGGAGATGAAGAGAGTTGGAGTCTAACATCTGGAGGGCCACAGGCTCGCCATCCTGCTCTCGCCCTGTGAGTAGAGTTGCCCAAACCCATGTATGTTCAGTGAGGCAGGAAGGTTTGCCAGTGAAACCAAATCAGGGTGAACTCCCCACAAAATTTAACAAAATGGGCTGCAAGCAGAACTGCACTTTAGGGTAAGTAACTAGAGAAATGCGTGTTGGGTCAAAATAAGTAAATAAAATATAACCACATAAACGATGATGGGCTAAACTGTGAGTATCTAGGAAAGAGATTTAAAATCACAGTGGGGAAATGTACTTAATACTTCAATGTAGTGTACCGAAATAGGGGGAAGGCTAATTCCATGTTAAGAACTGGCAAAGGGACTGAAAATAATTCTGCAGCTACTGTAGTATACTGTGTGGAGTTATCACTCCATCTGAAAAAAGGACATCATGCATCTGGAAAAGGTTGAGAAAGGAAAGCACAAAACGAAAGGGGATTTACACAAGGGCTTTATAAACCATAAAGCGGTTGGATAGCAAGATTTCCCTTTTTGCTCTCAAATAATTTTAGAACCCAATTTTAGAAATTTAGGGCATTGTCAGCATTTGAGCATTATTTAGTTGTTGGTCCATTTTCCTCTCTTTGAATTAGACTGTAGTAGTTCATACCTGCACTTACTTGAATTTGTATATTGAGAAGCAACTTTGGTCTTTCCTGTTCATGCCTGTAGGTGTTCTCATTTTTTTGTGTTTGTCCCTGCCTTCTAATTTCTTGATTCTATCATGCCAATTAACTACCATCAGGGCATGTGCGTAGATAGCTGCAAGTATGCTGCTGCTGCTGCTGCTGCTGCTGTTCAAATCCCCAGCAAGAAGTTGCAAAAGCACACAGGCAGTTGTAAATTCTCAGTGCACACTTCTATTGTACCCTGGGTTTTATTTTGAAAATCTGAGGGATCAAAAGAAATAGCCTTAGCCCCGTGTGTGTGTGTGTGTGTGTGTGCGTGTGCGTGTGTGCGGCTGCTTTGTCCTCTGTTCAAGAGTGCACTGAAAGTAGTTACAAGCACAGCTGGAAAAGACTCGAAAACATTGAGGCAGTAGTAGGCATGGAAAGGGGAACAGAGAATGATTATTGATCCACCCACCCAAACCATCAGAAGGAATAATCTGCAACCCAAGTGAAACAGTTTGGAGCCCAGTTTTCCCCAACTTGCCAGATTTTCCCTGATTGAGTAAGCCGAAATTTTACAGGTGGAAGGCATTGAGAATGACATTATTTGAGGGTAATGTCAAGTGGACTACACAGATAAACAGCTGCAAGAACATACTACGCCCTGAGTGTGTAGAAAGTGGGGGTGGGGGGTGAGTGAGGGAGACTGTTTCCTCCTCCTCGTGTAATACTGGAATTCAGGGTAATCCAATGAAATAGATGGACAGTGAATTCAGGACAAACAGAAGGAATTGTTTCTTTGTGTAATGCATAATTAACTTGTGGAATTTGCTGCCACACGATGTGGTGATAGCAGCTACGTTAAAATGGCTTTGAAAGGGGATTAGGGAGACTTATCCTCCATGAATTTATCAATGGCCACTGAATGACAGTTGCTGGGAGCAACTGCACAGGAGGGCTATTACTTCCACGCTCTGCTCGTAAGCTTCCCATAAGTTGTACCACTGTGGGGATGCTGGTGCTGGGCTAAATCAAGATGCTGGACCTTTAGTCTAATCCAGCAGGGCTTTTGCCTCTTGAGTGCCAGGTGATGGATGCAATCGAAAGGGGAGAACTCTTGCTTTCAGTGCCTAATGAGCTGCTGCCCTCATGGAGTGCCTTGGAACTCCCAGAGGCATCTGCCTGGCTGGCTGGCCGGCCGGCCACTGTTGAGTAGTTCCTGTGTTGTGAGATTTGGAAGTGTAAAATCTAAAGGAATAATTATTTGAACTAGCTATACTAAAAGAGTGAAGAGAAGCATGCAGATTTATCAATCCTTAGCTTTGTAGGACCCACTTCCAATGCTGGCCAGAGTTAGGCCCACCACCCTCAGCATTGCTTCCTTATCAAAACTGGCTGTGTATATGTGGGGCTTCCGCTGGATGCTCCACCGAGGTTTCCCTCTGCTGTTCATAACCTAATACTGCACTCTGTAATCCGTTCCCCAAGGCTATTATTAACAAAGGGTGGTCCCCCCCCCACACACATATTGGACCATTTGTCTTCCACAACAATTGGGAGTGGAATATTGGCAAATTTGGGTGACTGGGCAAATTGGAAGAACGTTCCCAATGGGTGAGGGCTTACCCTATAGATGATTGAGTCCCATATTACAAAAGAGGCATTGGCGGGCTGGGCTTCTGAGGGCAGGGGAGCTATTGGTTGAAGCAGTGGCAAAGCTTAAACAAACAAACAAATTCTTGGCCACTTCATGCTTAAGGTAAACCCACCCAGCTGAAAGTTCTGGATTTTTACCTGTCCCAAAGATGAATGCCATCTTTGGGGTAGTGTTTGTGTTTTGCCCCAACACCCTGAAAGTAACAAAAACATCTGGGCCGAATGCTTCAGCCCAGGCTTCCTATTAATGATTTTGGTCTGCAAAGAGGGTCAAGGGAATTCTGGCTGCTGTGTGATGGAAACAGGTTAAGCATCTTCCTTTTTTCACTGCTGCTTCTTGGGGTCTAGCTACTCCTCTTTCCCCCCTAGCTGCTGCACCTTTCCTATCGAGGACCACCCAAGTTCCCATATCAACATGCCCTTGAGTCTGAGATGGCTGAAATGCAATGCTTAAAGTTGACCCATGGAGAAGGAGCTGTCATCTAAGACTTGATCTAAGACTATACTCAGTCTGCCCTTTTTGCCTGCCTTTTTATTTGGCATTCTTTCAGGGGGTGGCTCTGCTAGTCAGTTTCCTCCTCCTTAGACTTAGTTTTGCCCTTGTAGAACTCGGCAGGGAAGACGATGGCGTCAAAACTAGAATGAGTTGGCTCTGTCTGTCACTGGTGCTATCTCTACCCACTGTTGGTCTCCCTGCCTTCCACCCTACTAGTCTCAGTGGGCACAGGCCAACACAGGTTCTCCCTCCCCTGTTGGAAGTAGTATGCTTCTGAATACCAGTTCGTGGGAATCACAGGTGGGAAGAGAATTGTTGCACTCAGGTTCTGCTAGCAGGTTTTCCATAGGCATCTGGTTGTGATGAATGGGATGTTGGACTAGATGGGCTGTTGGCCATCAGGGCTCTTATGTTCTTACAAAGGACCAACCTGGCTTGCATTTCCAATCCAGATGAGGCAAGCTCATCTCCTAGAATCTTGTTTCAGTATCAAAAGGAGGTCAAATAGGAGGATTTATTGTAGTCTATAAGTGTTCCATCTTCCACTTCAGGTTCATGTATTGCAGAGCCTTCATTCTGAGTGTTTGTTGGGTAGGTGGGACACTACAAAGGTTCTATTAGTGTACTGACCACCCAACATGCTGCCTGATATTTGCCTTGCCTGATTTGAAGGACTTTTAGTGGTGAGGCTCAGGACCTTATGGCAACCATGAGAACCACCAGGCTATTCCCAGAATGTTTCGTACCCAATTCATTTGATATTCTTCCTGTGATGTTCTTTGTTGAGGGTGAACTGATAGCGGTCCTTGGGTTGAGGGATTCCTTGGCTGTTTCCCAGTGCATGGGCAGATCACTACCTGGTGGTGACTCCAGTCCTCTGCAAGAGTGGAGTGAGAATGGGGGCAAGTAGGTTGAGCCAACTCCAAAAGCTGATGAATCCAAGCAGTTTCCTGACAGCCATTCTCCTGGAATACAGAGGAGGTTGGGGTGATGAAGCAATAGGGATGCTCGCTGGAATGTGAGTGGAGAGGAACTTGGAATAAGACTGAACAAATCCAGGCTACAGCTCATTTTAGAGGCTCCCTCGTGGCAGTGATGGCAGCAAACAAAAACTAATTTTCTGCCACTGTTGTGTCTCTGCTGAGCCATTCTGCAGAGCCGGTGTTGAGTGGACAGAAATCTTCTGCATTTAGGTCCCCAGGGTGATTGTAATGAACCCTTGGTAGCCTGTTGAGATTTATCTGCCAAGCACTTCACCAATAAAAATTGCTCTCATCTTCTCCAACTTAGATGACAGTTTAGATCCAGAGTAAGTGCTAGAAGTTGGGCTTTTAGATTGGAATTTCTAGCGACAGACAGACAGACAAACAAACAATTATTCATCTTATTTCTTCAAATAATCAGGGATTATTTTGTATGTGTTTGTGGGAAAGATCTCCCCCTTTGTTTGCTCTCCTATTGGGTTGCTTCTGTGGGATTTGGCATTTTCTCCTCCTGGTGACTTCTGTTTCTATTAATATTGGCATTTGGCAGGAAACTACCTCACTTCTGCACATTTCATTGTCATGAGATTAGGCTGTCATATATTTTTTTGGTGAGGTTTTACAGTCTTCTTCGCGGTGACTCATACATTTCTGCTGCAGCTGCTGAGGTAGCATTTTCAGCCTGAGGAATGGCGATCAAACTGAGAGGGCTTATATGTGTTTTGCATTTGGGGTTAGGCTCTGATCCCTGCGGTGCTTTGCAGTAAAGGGAGCATGGGCTGGTTTGGTGCCAGGTGTTGAGTACTGTTGGGAAACTGACTTATATCTGATCAGCAGACACTTTTGGGCAGCGGCCACGGCGGGGTGGTGGTGGTAGTATATGTGCACAGAGAATTTCAGGAGGATAGCTTTGGTTTGAAGGTTTATCAGAGTCTGATATCAGATACTGCATCCCATCAGCACAAGGATTCCTCTTGCACTAGGGGACTTGCTCTCTGTCCCCCTATGCAGACCCAGTACCCTGCCCAACTCTGTTCCAGAGGGTTGGAACAGATTTAGGGGCTGCTGGGGGGGGGAGATCAGGAGAAAGGAGCGGACAGAACAAAAACTTGGTGCTATGTTGGGTTTCACCCCAGACTCCAATCTGGATAAAAATTCACAGATACTAATTATAGGTGGTTTTCAAATCTATACATCTATACATCATTTTCATTACATTCTCTTTCAAGGCGGTACATGCTGTAAATTTCAATGCTGAGAAGTTTGAGGTAGACTCAGTGGGGATGCTGAGAGTTAGGCTAGCAGGTGCAGTCCTGCACCCCTTCCACTGTTTATTCCAGCAAAATGGGGGTCTTGGATAATAATAATTTATTATTTATACCCCACCCATCTGGCTCGGTTTCCCCAGCCACTCTGGGCGGCTTCCAACCAAATACTAAAAACAGTACAGCATCAAACATTAAAAACTTCCCTAAACAGGGCCGCCTTCAGTTATCTTCTAAAAGTAAAATAGTTGCTTAGTGCCTTGACATCTGCTGGGAGGGCGTATCCAAATTGTGGCCTTGGTTTTTGAAGGTCCCACCACCTCGGGACATGGTGAATATCTCAGAGCTTTCCCAACGCCAGGTCCACAAGCCAAAATTATTTCTGTAGGAATGGTGAGAATCTACCTATAATTGTTGCAAGTTGGGAACCACCTTCCTTTCCCTCCCCCCCCTTTCCAACTCTCCCCCAAAACTGTAGCATGCTAACTGCATCATTTCATGGCTTGGCTTGCTTGTTTGAGCTAACTTAAGCTATTTGCTCTGCAGGCACCTCACCTGCTCTCAGTATTGGAGTACTATGGAAGTCTGAGGCAGGTAGTGAATGGATGTCCTTTCTTTTGGCTTATTTCAGGGCAGCAAGTCTAGAAGGAATGATTAAATGTGTTTTTGGGTGCTGCTTGGCAGCAAAGGCTTTATCTTCCTTCCCACCTTCCCCTCCACTTAATTAACACTCTTGCGTTTCTATATGTTAAGTGGTATGGAAACACTGATGGAATGGAATGAAGGATTCCACGTTGCTTTTTAATAAGGATTAAAGAGCCTCTTCTTTTGGCCGGGGCAGAAATAAACAGCAGGACTTACTGAAGATCTGTGTTGGCACTTGTTCAGTTTACTTTTAACATGCATTAATGATGTGAGAGAGGATGGACCGACTCTAAAGAGGCTCAAACGGTTGTGCAGGCGATGCAGAATAATTCCAGCTGGCAAAGTACAAAGATGGCTGCAGAGATCTGTCAAAAATAAAAATAAAAGTAAACCAGGTGGCTGAGGAACAAAATGGCTGAGAACACAGAGGGTTGGTATAGCAGCAAAGTTATATATGTGATGCAGGGAAGGTTTTATTTTTCTACATCTGTGGCCCTAGTCAACAAGTTACTTCAACTACTTTGAGAGAAGACTGGGGAGCAACACTTGTTGCCATTCATTGCCTCCATGCCTCTCTCTTACCTCAGGGCAGGCAGTTGTGGGGGCTGGATATGGGGCAAGGGATAGCCCCCATCTCTGGACACCTAATGTTCATTTATTTTATTAAACAAGATTTATATACCACTTATATCAGCAGTAACAAAAAACCATGAGTGGTGCACATAAAGCGATACGGAATTTACATAAGAAAATACCAATAAGATCAACCCTCCAACAAACAAATAAGCATAAAATTGATCAAAATTTAAATTTCAAAAGAAGTGCACACAATAAAATTACATGCCTGAGTGTTGTTGTTTTATTTAGGTGTGTGCTTGTTAGTTTAAAACTAATGTTTTCCCACTGGGGTTAGGAGATTGTATTCAGAAAAATAATCAACATGCTGTAGCTGCCAAAAACTGCCGGAGAATCCTGAGAAAGGGATAAAAAGTATTATGAACACAGTGAAGCAGCCAGAACTTGAATACTGTGCATTTTGCATCCTGGGCAAAATTCCCTTGCTGAACTGCATACCGTATTTTCCTGTGTATAAGACACCCCCATATATAAGACAGCTCCTATTTTTTTTGAACCCCAAATTAAGAAATCAATATTTTAAACTAGGGTTGCCAAAACCATGTTTGGCTGGCTAATGGGGGGGGGGTAGCAGCAGCAGCAGCAGTAGTGCTTTGGTTGGTGGTGGGTTTTGGTTGGTGGTGGGTTTTGCTGTAAGTTGTTGTTTCCTCCTCCTCCTCCTCCTCCTCCTGATGCTGCTGCTGCTGCTACTACGCAGGGCTTAAATGGTGGAGCTGAGCGCCTCCTGCTGCGGAACAAACACTGACAGCTACTGGGCGAGCACTGCCTTCAGCTTGTAGGGCCCTGCCCCTGGGGGATCTTGGCCTGAGCCTGCTGGCCTCCTCTCGCTCGCCATGTCCGGGGATGGTCGGTGGCAGCGGAAAGTTCTTGAGCTTTTTTGGGCGATTGTCCTGAAAGTGGTTAAGCTTTCTTTGTGCAAGCGGGCATCCGCCCAAGCCAAAGACCCATCCAAGTATAAGACAACCCCCAATGCTTTACTAAAATTTTAAGCAATAAAACATAATCTTATACACGGAAAAATACGGTAGTTTTACAGCACCCAGTCAAGGGCAAAGCAGTTGCTTTAACTTTGTTTTACTTTTAGTTCCGATTGTTAGCAGCACGTCCAGACAGGAACTAGGAAAACCCCTGCTTTGATTCTTTAAAGTTTTCATCCCTTCATTGCTGGGTCTTTGTAGGATTACTATACAGCCTGTGGAGTTCTGGCCAGCGCATCTTAGAAAGAACTTTTTAGCTTTCTGATGTGATCAAAGCAAGCCCCATCTTCCCCTTCCCAAGTCAAGAAAAGAACCATTTGCACTCCCCAGTCCTCATCACTCATCTGCTAGGCAGGCAGATGGTTTGGCTGACAGAGCTCAACACCTTGACAAGAAACACGTCAGAAAGGAGAGAAATGGGGGGGACACACAGCCTGGGGAGTGGATCCCATGAAAGCTGCAAATTCTCACTTTAAATAGTGATCTACTTCATTGGCGCTGGCATGCTTTGGCTCCTGGACAAGTAATAACACATAAATGGATTTATAAAGCAACTGTGTGGCTTCTTCCCCTTTGTCACTTGCCCCTTAGCTCATTTGGCAACAGCACCTTTTTAAAAAGCACGCTGTAGTCCTGGAATGGGGGCGGTGTGGTTTAAAACTGTAAAAAATAACATTTATGAAAATTCTGAAGCTATGGGGGTAAATATGGGGTGGGGTGGGGTGGGGTGGGAAAAAATAGGGGAAATGTGTTACGTATAACTTAATTTACTATAGAATTATCATGCCTGAAATATGAGAAGTTTAGTTGATTCAGACAATTACAAATTGAATTTTTGGTTTTTGCGAGACTCCATGAATCCTGAGTTTGAGGGTCTATTACTCCGTTTATGGGGTGCTGCAAAACACAGGGTTTTTGCTGCAAAACTTTTGCCAAACAGTGGCACCAGTTTGGAGTAAATCTGACAGTGATGGGTTTGGGGGGTCTTTTGCTCCATTTGTGGGGCGCTGCAAAACATTCCCAAACTTTGGTGAGAATCAGAAATTGAGGACCTGCCCCCTCCCCCCAAAAAATCCCCCATTTCTCCCACCAGGGCCTTCATACCTTTAGGCCAGGGGTAGGCAACCTAAGGCCCCCAGGCCACAAGCGGCCCACGGGGGTCGTTTAACCAGCCCATGAGCTGCCCCCAAACCGAGCTGCTCGCTTGGCGAGTCCCCGCGCACTGCGCTAAACTGGCACGGCGTGGGGACTCACTTCCACAGTGCCTGCGCAGACGCCAGAAATTGTGGCCGCGCGTGCTCATGCATGCGCAATCCGGCCCACGGAGGGATCTCCACTGGAGTGAACCAGCCCAGGTGAGGTCAACCTTGCCGACCCCTGCTCTAGGCTCTACAGATGTTTTTGGACTCCCAACTCACATCATCCCCAACCAGCGTGACCATCATTTGGAGGGACCTACAGGTCCTGCCCTAAACAAGGTTTCCTGGTTTGTGCCTGTAGGTCCTGTGTATGTGTGCAATATAAATATGTAATATGGGGATTATAGAAAAGCTTCTGCTTCTTTGGGCAGCTGTCGATAAATCCCTACAGAAGCCAACTCACATGCTGAGAACCCAGGAAGTTCTAACAGTGCAAGAAGTGGGGTTATGATCCAGATTCAGTAGATTAGCAAGTAGGTCCTTTCCACCTAGGGTGACCGTTTACTCAATGCCAACAAAGAGGGTAATGGAGGACACAGACCTAAATAAAATGTGCAAATATTAAAATGATCGCTACGGTTTAAATAGAACTACAATGCATGTCTCCATACTGGGGAAGATGATCGTCGGGTTGACCTGTGTGCTTGCTCAGTGTGCTGTCCAGATGCTTGCTGTTGATGGGCAACTTCAAGGCCATTCCTCTCCAAGTCCAATTTAAAGATGCATATGAAGGGAGATTTCATCTAGGTCTTTGTCTTTAAACAGAACTCAGAGCAGGCAGCCCTTCAGACAGAGGACTGTCCTCTGTGAAGTAGGGTGTGTGGCTGCTGCCCTAGTCTTTGTTTCTGATGACTGAGAGTTGAGCCTTGATTGGCAGGCTCTTAAGTACAACTCGTACTTCCTAGGTGGCAAGGCAGTTGGGTGTTCTGTCAGATTCTGGGGAGGTGCCCTCTTTTAGGTTTTCACAATGTGTATTTCTGAATAGGGATTCCCATTACTACAGTCATACTCTGTAGGGATGGGAGAGAGATTTGATATTGTTTGCATTTCAGTGAGAAACTCCCTGATGTGCACTTCTCAAACCAAAGTACAGACCAACACACAAATATCCTTTGAACTTTACCCTTCTCCAAAGTTTGTGCTTCTCCAAAGTTTGTGCTGCCATTCCCTAGCAAGCAGTGTGTATAAAAATGCATACAGTTGTACCTCTACTTACGAATTTAATGCGTTCTGAACACACATTTGTAAGTCGAAAAAAATTGTAAGTCGAATCCCATAGGAATGCATTGGGGGGAAAAATTCGTAAGTCGAAGCAACCCTATCTAAAAATTCGTAAGTAGAAAAAATCCTATCTAAACCGCATCCAAGATGGCGGACGGAGCTCCATTTGTAAGTAGAGGTACCACTGTATACACTATTAGAGAAACGTTTGCATTAAAGAACAACATATAAAAATGCATTATATTAGGGGAAATTGCTTTTTTAAAATGGCTATATTTGTCAAAACTGCATACAAAAATGTATATTTTAGGAGAATTTCACCCTAGCATGCTGACAAATTTTCATGATGGTTCATTTTTGAATGCAAATTATTGTTGTGGAAATGTGGAAAACTCAATTTAAGATTGGGGAAATGAGAAACGGAAATTGACACGTGAATCTATTCCTAGTATTTTGCCTTCTCATACATTTGTGACCCATCTCTTCCCCACAGTACTGGTATGACAGTGATGACTTGGGGGAACTGCCGCTGGATTTTGATGTCATTTGGGATGGAGACTTTGCCATTGACAAGCCACCAGGGTTCAAAGGTATGAGCCCTAGATGCAGAGTTCGTACTAATGGAGGTGCCTTAGGTCTGATTTCTCATGAATCACTTTCCAGTTTTCTAAAACGAACATTTTGTTATGGAGAGACCTTACACCAGGGGTCAGCAACCTTTTTCAGCCGTGGGCCGGTCCACCGTCCCTCAGACCATGTGGTGGGCCAGAGTATTTTGGAAAAAAATATGAACTAATTCCTGTGCCCCACAAATAACCCAGAGATGCATTTTAAATAAAAGCACACGTTCTACTCATGTAAAAACACCAGGCAGGGCCTACAAATAACCCAGAGATGGATTTTAAATAAAGGGACACATTCTACTCATGTAAAAACATGCTGATTCCCGGACCATCCGCGGGCCGGATTTAGAAGGTGATTGGGCCAGATCCATCCCCACGGGCCTTAGTTTGCCTACCCCACCTTACACAGTGATAGTTGGAATGCAGTAAACCAGGGCATGTCAGTGCTGTCCCAAAACGTTTTGCAGCCCGAGGAACATAAATGCCCCTTCTCAACCAGTGGCGGAGGAAGCCTCTTGGGCACCTGGGGCAGTGTGCCCACGGGCGGGGCGAACTGTGCCACACGGCGTCCATAGGGGTTAAGAATGGGGTGCGCTGCACAGCATCCATAGAGATGGGCAGAGGCAGAGCTGGCGGCGGCACATGTCCCAGGGATGAGACCCGGGGCGTACCGCCCCCACCGTGCTCCACCTCTGTTCTCAACACCCACCCACCAGCCACTAAGACCAGCACTTTTTTTTTAAAGGTCTTACTACACTCTTCATCTTACTGCCTTCATCTATCACTCCTTCCCTAATTCTGGTGCTGCCTAAAACAAGTGACTTAACCCTGATGTTAAGATGGGACCCAGGTGGCGCTGTGGTTAAACCACTGAGCCTAGGGCTTGCTGATCAGAAGGTCAGCGGTTCGAATCCCTGTGACGGGGTGAGCTCCCGTTGCTTGGTCCCAGCTCCTGCCAACCTAGCAGTTCGAAAGCACGTCAAAATGCAAGTAGATAAATAGGAACCGCTATAGCGGGAAGGTAAACGGCATTTCCATGTGCTGCTCTGGTTCGCCAGAAGCGGCTTTGTCATGCTGGCCACATGACCTGGAAGCTATACGCCGGCTCCCTCGGCCAATAATGCGAGATGAGCGCGCAACCCCAGAGTCGGTCACGACTGGACCTAATGGTCAGAGGTCCCTTTACCTTTAACCCTGATGTAAAGCCATCTCTGGAAGACAGAGAAGCTGCCTTAAACTGTATCCAACTGTTGGTCTATCTACCTTAGTTATGTCCCCACTTCCTGCTAGAATCTTCCCAGCATCTTAGACTGGACATATTTGCTGGCCTATCTGGACCTGCTGGGGATTTAAACCTGGGACTTTACTCATGCAGAGCAGATGCTGTACCCCTGAGCTTCATTCAGCCCTACACCTTGGTTGACCCTGGTGTGATAACTTCCAGCCCAGATGCATTCAAAGGCACAGTTGCATCAAGAAGCGAACCTACTAAAACGTTTATGGTGATTCTGCCATGTTAAGCATGCAGCTGAATCTTGGCCCACACTGCATGGTTTAGATTGCCAGCATAGGTGGAGGGATCTTTGAGGGGGGTGGCAATCTGGTGCATTGAGAAGAGAGGAAGTTCGTTTCATTTCACCTCCATGTTGTTCTTCCCTCTCCCCCAGCTCTGCTGTACAAGTGTTCAGCCCAGCGCTCCAGCTGCGGGCTCTGCCTCAAGTCAGACCCGCGTTATGAGTGTGGTTGGTGTGTTCCAGAACGCCGTTGTCTCTTGCGCCCTCACTGCCCTGCGTCCCGGCAGAATTGGGTGCCACCTGGACGGCGGGGGGCCCGCTGCACCCACCCCCGCATCACCCAGGTAAGAAAAACTGCTTAGCGGTTCTCTTACTCTGGTGCTTTTCCCTTCTTTTTTGGAACCCCTGCCAACCTCACTGGGTTCTCTCCCCCCCCAATGAGCAGCCTTCCTTTCTCTTCCCCTCCCACCCCCAATCTCTCTGCAGGTGTTGCCATTGACTGGCCCCAAGGAAGGTGGGACACGAGTGACAGTTTGGGGAGAGAACCTGGGGCTTCATTTCTTCGAGGTGGGGGTCCGTGTGGCAGGTGTGCGCTGCACTTCTCTCTCTGCTGAATACATCAGCGCTGAGAGGTTGGTGAGGGTTTTCTGGAAACACTGGGTGCTGGTGGAGGAGGAGCCTGTGGGGTGATGTCAAGGGAAGGTATAGAACAGGGAATCTGGGTAGGAGCAGGAACTGCCCAAAACAACTGTGTGGTTCATGGTCGCTCACTTAACACCACCTTCTGGACCTGGTGATGCATTTAATGGCAGAACTCTGTGAATGCAGCTCCTTCACTCCTCCCTCCGCACTTAAACCAGGAAGTCCCTAGTTAACCAGAGTATCCCATTTTCCCAGAATGGAAGAAACTCTGATCAGCAGCTTTGGAACAAGCCCAGGATCATAAAGTACAATTTATGGCAGAGTGCCTTTTAGTTATAGCACTTGGTTCTCCTGCATTTGGGAGCCAGGGCTTCAAGGCAGGTTTGTCATATTAACTAAAAACAAAATAATATCTAAGAAGGGAGGCTGCAGCGTTGCAAAATCAGAAAAATGAAAGGGAGCCAATAAGCACACGGTTGTACTTGATGAAGCTATAATTTTAATCTTCACACTTTATTATCAGACCAGAAAGATTCATGTTGCAAGAAAGGACAATAAATTTGTCTTTTCCTCCCCCCACGCCCCCCCCCCCAGTGTCATACCTGTATGTTCCACATTTGAATTTAGACATGTTTGTCTAAATGTTTCCCTCTTAAACTCCAGAAACAAGGTTCCCATGCCCAGATTCTCTCACTTTGGTAAAACTGGTCTAAACTACCAAAAATGGGTTTTCTTTGGGGTTATCCACACTTAACTTTTGCTCTGCTTTTTCCAGGCACCGGGAAAGAGCTCTGTGTTTAAGCTTTATTTCCCACTTTCCCTGCGAAAATTCGCGCTTTAGCATTCAGTTGGAACAAACGTCAGTTTGGCTTTTTCATGGATTGCCGTTTGCTCCAGGGGTTTTCATGGGGAAAGATCCAGAGCAAAAAAAGGAGAGGGGGACTTGGACACAAAGCTTTAAAGTGTGGACCATGCCTGAAAAGAGAGGGGCAAAAGGGAAAGTGTAGATAAGCTCTCAGGTCGGCCCAAGTGGACTTTGATGTTTCAATAGCACATGGATGGGTAACCTTTTCAGTCTTAACAGGTGGGAGACTCAGATCTGCCATGATCATGAATTTATTGCTTCCTCTGTGCATCTTGTTTGGGTGGGGCGGTGGGTGGAAGGTGCCTTTCCGATGCAAAACAAGATGATGTTCCTAGCCCCTTGTTGCAGAAACCTCTGGGTTTTCCTTATATTTTGTGCTGAGAAGGATATTGGTGCTGCCTTGATTGAGGTGAAAAGATAGGCCAAGCCAAAAGTATTCATTGGCCAGCTAGGAGTGATGCCAGGAAAATTTAGAGGATTGCACTGAAGGCCTCTCTGACCAAGGCTATTGCTGCTGACCTAACAGGCGCTCCTGAGGAAATGAGGAGTCATCCCCTCCCTAGGGAAGAGCACTGACCAGACTAAAAGGTTTACCAGGCAAACGTCATTCTGTTCAAGGAGTATTTCTTGCAAGGCCTTAACAAACCTGCAGTCCAGGGCAAGACAAGGCTGTGCAAAAATAAATTATGACAAGGGGCATTATGGAATGAAGAATTAGAAGCAATTGATGGCCTTGTGAAGGGAAGGGATGTGGTGGACTCAATGGGGCTGCAGGGATTGGATATGAGGAGTCTTGGTGTGGTGGCGATGGGATGGGGAGGGAGCCATATTCTTCTGACAAATCATCCTTTCTCCCCTCAGGCTGGTGTGCGAACTGGAGCCATCGCTTTTGCCTGACCCTCCCCCTGGGCCTGTGGAGCTGTGTGTAGGCGATTGCAGTGCCGACTTCCGGACCCAGTCAGATACTCCCTTCACTTTTGTGGTAATCAGGGTGGGGGTTAGGGCTCAATAGGCATATTTAGCTTATATGATAAGCAATGAAGTACATGGTAGAAGTCTTGCTTGTAAACTGAAGGTGGGTTTATTTGCGGGAAGGGGTGTTTTCTGAACCCCAGACCCAAAAAGTAGTCCGGTTCTGGAAGGGGTGTCCATGTTAAGCAGCTTGAGGGTAGGGGGAGACTGTTCGTGAAGTGTATCTTCATTATTGATTTCTACCTGTTTTCTCATGTAGACCCCCAGTTTCCATGGGGTATACCCAGAACGAGGTCCTGCCTCAGGCGGGACGAAAATCAGCCTCCTGGGAACGCATCTGGATGCTGGGAGCAATGTCAGTGTTGTGATCCGGGGAGCCCCATGTCAGCTGATAAGGTATTGTTTGGGGTGCCATTCAGGTTTCAGTGGAGTAGGCTGGGAACTCTTGGACAGGCTCAATATTAAATTGGGTTTGGGTAGGGGAAGGAATTGGGTGGAATTCAGCATCACACTGAGGTGAATGTCCATTCAGGACAAGCATTGCAGCAGGCAAAACAATCCCCCCCATCTCCTTCCCCATGCTCTGTTCTGGGAGCTGAGCTTCTAAGCCTTTTTTGGAGGGTGGGCGCAAGTGGAGGAGAGGAGGGGAAAGCTCCGCTGTGCAAGCAGAAACCCTTGGGCTGAAAGGAGTCTTTAGGTCAGTGGTTACCAATTGGTAGTCTGCAGACCCCAGAGGTCTGTTTCACCCATGCAGGGGGTCGCTGGCACCAGGGGCAAGGGCGGAAAACTGCCTAGAAAGCACCAGACAAGTGGAAATCTGCTTGGACCCATGTTTTCTAGGCACGGGACAAGCACAGGTCTTTATGATCCCTAGGCCTGTTTATTTCTTGCATAGCAGCTCCTTGGCATGTAGAAGCTATGAACCGAGAGTCAGCATGGTGCAGCAGGCAGAGTATCAGGCCAAAATTGAGGAGACCCAGGTTCAAATCCCCACTCAGGCATGAAGCTCCTAGACCCTGTTAACTGCCTTTCAGTTTAATCTACCTCAGAATAAAATAGGGTGGTGGTAGTGGGGGGGCGGGAATCAGGTGTGCTGCCCTAGAGCAGGATAAAAATGAAATAAGTCCATGGCCTGAGACCTAAGGTGGCCAGGCACAGAGGAGGAAAGCTCTGTGTTTCCGTTGGGACAATGCAACGTGGGTGGAGGGAAAGTGGAAGATGTTGAATGAAGGGGTGCGGGGAAAGCATAATTTTTGTGGTCAGATTATTTGTGAGGAGGCTGTGTTTGTTTCTTTAATAATAATAATAATAATAATAATAATAATAATAATAATAATAATAATAATAAATACATTTTTATTTATATCCCGCCCTCCCCAGTCAAAACTGGGCTCAGGGCAACTGACACAGTAAAATTACAATAAGACATAAAAGAAAAAAACAAATTAATTAAAATGCAGGTTATGATACAATTTAAAATTTATTTTTTTTAAAATGCAGCAATAACTCTTAACTTTCCCTCTCCCAAGGCGTAGCGCAGGGGAGATTGTCTGCCTGTCTCCCCCCTCCGCCCTAGGCCCAGGCCTCGCTGAGCTCAGCCTTCGCATTGACCGTGCTAACATCAGCACCAACGGCACAGTCTCCTTCCGCTACAGCCCTGACCCGGTTGTCACAGGGATAGAGCCTGCCTGGAGCATTGCCAAGTAAGTGATGAGCCTGTGACAGCTCTAAGCTTCTTTACGAAGCATCTCTCATTCCCACGGGACGGTGCCCAGGCCCCAAATTGGTAGATGGGAGTAACTGAGGAAATAGGGCTCTTCCCCCCCCCTTCCCCATGACTGCTGCTTAGTGGGGAGGACCCTTATGCTTCCCCACCCCCTCATGACTTGGGGGCTGCTCTCCATCCTCCTCATTTAAAAAGTTTTACTTCAGACACTTCAGCTTTGTCTCGTTTATTCAATCTGTCTCCCATCTCAGTGTTTCTCAAAATATGGTCCCCAGCTGTTGTTGAACTACAACTCCCATCATCCCTAGCTAGCAGGACCAGTGATCAGGGATGATGGGAGTTGTAGTCTAACTACAGCTGGGGACCAATGTTTGACAAACAGTCTCATCTTCTATGCCAGCAATTTGTTTAGATTCCAATAGAGAGAGAGAGAGAGATAGATATAGATATTTAGACACACACACAGCTTACCCTAATCCAAGGACAATATTGCAAATACAGGCATTCCCCCACTAGGGCTGGGCAATACCTGGTTTTCCACATTGTGATATATCACCAGCTAAACACCACCATTTAGTGATATATTATGATTTTTGAAGCTTGGAACTATGTAGGAGGGTGAAGATTGGGTGAAGGAGCAGTCTGTGGAGATCATGCAGGTCGGGGGGTGTGTGTGTGCAGATCGGGCGTGTGGATGGACAAAGGAACATGGAGAGTGGGTGTGTCAGTGAGCAAAGAAGCATGGAGATTAGGCTTGAAGGAAGCAAGTCAGGCATACACACATGCAGAAGGGAGCAAGGAAGGAAAGAGGCTTGAAGAACACAGGACAATGTGGTGAGGTGTTTTTTTACTTCGTGGCGTCTGGGAGGGAAGTCAGCGACTCAGCATCAGTGGGCTTCATGAAACCATGTTTTCTCCCAGCTGCTTCCAGGCAAACCCGCATTGAACACTCACACAAACTGTGATTCATGATGCATTGCCATGTCAGTTGTTTTTAGACAGTTATCGTGATGTGATCTAGAAACCGATATTGGACGATATATCAATATATCGCCCTGCCCTACCCCCTACATACGCGTGATTGAGTCACACACAACCCTGTATATGTGTGGTGCTGCGAAATAAATAGATAGATTCAAACCAGGAAATGGCAGGAGAGAGCTGGAAAGTCCTCATGGCTCATGAGAAGACCCTCCTAGTAGCCCAAAGAGGACGTCAGTGAGGGCAGAGGAAGCCCCAAAGAGACCAGAGGCACAGTGGGGCTTTGTTTAAGCTGCTCAGCCTCCCTGCCTAATAGCTGATGCATGGGGTAGTGCAGCAGCAGCAGCAGCCACCGCTGCAGCCACCGCCGCCACTTACCCAGGCATCTTCCCAGCTGGTCCCAGGGCTTCAATTCTAGCTGGAGAAAGTTGTGGGGGGAAAGAGCTGGAGAGCAGGAAAAAAAGGGGGTTTCAAGGCTTTTTAGAGGGTGCTCCCCACTCACGCAATCTTCACTTATGGGGGGAGGCAGAACTTAACCACCACGTAAGTAGGGGGATGCCTGTACTAAAAAATTATATTCCTTTACTATAGACACATCTTCCAAATTAAAAAGCATGGAGAGGACAACATTTACAGGCCGTGGGATTAAGCTTCAGCTGAAAAGAGATACTGATTTTTTAGTATATATGTATGCATGTTTTTTTAATTTTGTGAACTGTATATACAAGAGGGTGAAGGCCATTTGTATCCCACTCTTCCTCCCAAAGGAGCCAAGGGTGGCAAGCAACAAGCAAAAAAGCAATTCCAATTCAGATGCAGACTGGGAAAGAGCTCTACTTAAAAGGCACATACAGATCTGTCTTCCTGTGTGCACATAAGCACACTCCTGACTTGGGGGACTGTTAGAATTCTTAGAGTACTTTTCACACCATCTAGAAACCTGAATGCTCATATCAATGCTCATATCACATGACACGGCACACACCATATGAATGGCAGTGTCCCTCAACTTTTGGGGGGGACCACCTCAAATATTTTATTGGGGGGGCCAAAGGGACCTCAGCCCCTAGGACTTCTATGCTCAAGGCTAATGGTAAACACTGGGGAAATCGAGTTTTGGAAAGGGAGGGGGAGCACACATAGGGAGCACACTAGCTTTGATCCTGTGTGAACTTTCCTTGGCTCATTTGCAAAGGACAGCATCTGTGACATTCTGAGCATACCTAGCCTTCTCCATGCAACTGTATCCCTGGTCTCCTTGCCATTGCCGCACCCCTGGGTGGGTGCCATTATGAGAATGGGGTCTTACCAAAGTCATGAATTTCCCTTTCTTTGGCAAGGTCTTCTCTTTATCATCTGCACCACCACAGTGTTTGTGGGCTGAATCCATTTACCTCCCCCTCTGTCTTTTCTTACCCTCACCCTACAGTGGTAGTACCAGTCTTACAGTGAGTGGGACCCACCTGCTGACAATCCAGGAGCCCCGTGTTCGAGCTGCCTATGGGGGAATAGAAACCATCAATGTGAGTCTTCTGCAGAGTGGGCTAAACTGATGCAGACTGAGTGTGCAGCAAAAAAGAGGCAATTGACAGACATAGAGGAGAGAGGGAGGGAGGGAGGGAGGGAGGGAGGGAGGGAGATGGGATTTGCCATCAAGTTAGCTCAGGCATCCCCAAACTTCAGCCCTCCAGATGTTTTGGACTACAATTCCCATCTTCCCCGACTACTGGTCCTGTTAGCTAGGAAACATGGGAGTTGTAGGCCAAAACATCTGGAGGGCCGCAGTTTGGGGATGCCTGAGTTAGCTACTCTGCTCTAAGAAACAATATACCACTAACCCATATTGTGTATCAACCAGTACTATCACTTGGCTTAAAACATTTTTGTTGATCTGCAGACCAGGAGTTCAAGAGCAGAATGTCCACTGCACCTGTAGTTCTTAACTTCAGACTTTTGCTGGGTTTTCGCTTCCGCTTTTAAGCTGTCCATCTTGTGTTCGTTTAATTTGTGTGATTGTAGCTGGCCAGCCACCAAGTGTGTTAAGCTGTGATTGCATAAGTCGAATTCACACAAGTTGCGAGTTGACTGTACAGTATATAAACTCACTGCACATTCTCCCTCCACTGTCTGAGAGAAGGTCCGTAGCTTAAGGAACTGTTCAGACACATGATCTCCCACTTTCATTCTGGATGGTGAAGTTCAGAAAGAAACTCCATCATGTGATATATTTTTTCTTAATCGTGTATTTCCACTCCCAAGACTCTGTAAGTAAAAACCATAAAATGTAAACCATAAAATTGTAAGTAAAACCATGAAATGGTTCTTAAACATATCCATCTCTTGTCTTGAAGCCAAGATAAAGATTAGGAGGCCCAAAGCATTCTGGGAGGGAGGGAATAGTCCTCCCTTCCAAGCCCTTAAAAGGCAACATATTTTTTGAGAGCTAATTGTGAAAGCCAAGACTCTGCATGTCAGAACTCTGCATACCTACTCTGCCCATCTGCCTTTAAGACGGGCAGAGTACGATAGGTATGCACGGTTGGGTGTTGAAGGTCAGAAGCCAAGTGTAGCGGGTTGTTCTTTGTTCCCCCTCAGTTGTGGGGTGTCTGTTTTTCCTTCCTTGCAGAGTTGTCAGGTGCTGAATGACTCGGTGATGTTGTGCAAAGCCCCTGGCATCATACCTGGGGAGCAGGCCCTGCCCCTTGCAGGTGCTCACCCTGACGAGTTTGGCTTCCTCCTGGATGATGTGGCAACCGCACGTACCTTGAACCGCTCAGCCTTTACCTACTACCCTGACCCCAGCTTTGAGCTGTTTGGTCCCAGCGGCATCCTGGAGATTAAGCCTGGATCCCATGTAGTCCTCAAGGTACTGAAGCAGTTTGGGTCAGGGCTTTTAAAACGTTAATGGTTGAAAACCTCAAGCCAATAAAATGATAGCCTGCTCAAAGCCTACTGAAAGGAAAAACCATGACAGAATTATTTTGTCCAGCATGATGTGGACCTTTTGGTTAGAGATGAGCATTCCAAAAAAGAAAGGAGTGCCTATTTTATGGTTGTGGCATTCAGATACAGAATTTGATCAGAAATTGAGAATTAGTTTTCTTACATAAATGTTTTTAAAACTTTTTTCTAGAACTTATGACAGCAAAGTAGGTGCGAGTAAATAGGCCTTGTTTGGTGAAATCTGGTTGAGGTGGTCTGAGGAGGATTCCCGGTGATTAAGGAATTTAGTTTTAGATCCTTGCGATGGATAAGAGAAATGTACAATTTTGCATGATCTGTACAGGCTGCAGAGAATGAATGTGCTTTTCGGTGGTGCTTTTTCCAGTTTGCAGTTTGAGAGTCCTGGGCTTGGACGCAAGAGACTGTCTTCTCCAAACCTAGATTCAGGATCCTATGACAGAATCCTCCCATATCTTCTCTCATATTCCTGTTTTCTTTCAGGGCAGGAACCTGATCCCAGCAGTATCAGGCAGCACACGACTCAACTATACAGTGCTGATCGGCGGAGAGCCCTGCATCCTGACTGTCTCAGAGACCCAACTGCTGTGTGACTCACCAAGCCAAACCGGGGAACAGCCAGTCACGGTACACCAATCCTTGGAAGTCAGGGAGGGAAGGGGGGATGCAGAGAGATGGGATCAGTCTGCCCATTCCAGGGAGAACTGCCAGTGCTATGGACATGCAAGGGGTTGTCCAGTGAGTGGTTTGTCCTGGTGATGTGACATAGTAGTATGCAAGTGTTAGCCTGAGGAATGTCATCCCCGCCCCCCCCCCGCATGTGTAGGTACACAGCTGGTGGGTGGGCCTGCAGATCCTGCCCAACCATGTGGACCAACTAAAAGAGAAGAAAAAGCAAAACAGAGCACCCAATACATCTAGGTTGAAGAGTGTGGGATATGCTCACCAAATAGTACTTACCCCAAACCTGGATCTTGGCATCTAGGAATTCTCCTTTTCTACCTATTTTTTCCCCCCTTGCCACCAACAAAGAGGCCAACGGTGTTCCAAGAACAAGTCCTGATGTCCAAAAAGATTTGCCCTAAGTGCATTTGAGGGCTGTTCCCCTGAGCTAAGCTGCTAGACCTCATTGTTTTCAGAGACAGCACATATCCTGAGCAGCAGGTGCCAGCTAGTTAAATGTACAAGGGGATGGGAGAGCTGTTGCCTTAACGATGGTGGATTATATAAATGGGCCCTTGGCCAGACCCAGCAAGGGTGCTTCTTCTGTGTGACCCGGCTTAATCTCTCGCTCTTCTTTTTGTAGATCCTGGTGGGGGGTCTCTCGTTCTCCCCTGGGACCTTACACATTTACCCTGAGACAGCCCTGCCTTTGCCGGCTCTTGTTGGGTTAGGTGCAGGAGGAAGCCTGCTTCTGGGCGCCATCATTGGGGTGCTGGTGGCCTACAAGCGGAAGACGCGGGATGCTGACCGTACTCTGAAGCGGTTGCAGCTGCAGATGGACAACTTGGAGTCTCGCGTGGCCCTGGAGTGCAAGGAAGGTATTTAGGGGGCTGGGAAATAAAGGGATGTGAATGTAGGGGGCAGCAACATTGCCTTTGGGGCCTAAGGTTGGTAGTTGTCGCTTGAACGTGTTAGGACGTCGCTTGAACGTCTCTTAGGAGGCGACTGGTGCCAATTTAGGTCTTTAGTTGTTATCTGTAGCCTGGAGTGCGGAAGTCCAGCTCCCTCTGGGCACTTTGTATGCATCAGGACTGGTTCCCAGGGTATGGAATAGTTCCTTTTGTAGATTGGAAAGATGTGCAGCCGTTATGGGCTCCATATCCTTTTCACAGCAAATAGTTTGTGGCAGTCACCAGCTCCTGTAACACTGCGACAAGGCCAGCCCTACCATTCAGCAGAGTGGGATGGCTGCATCAGACAGCTAATTCTGGGTGTCATGAAGGGACAGGAAACCAGGAGTTATTGAAGGTATTTCTGATAGTATCTCCACTAGCAAGGAGAGATGCTCGTGGGATTTTCTGTCTCATTTGCCAGAATAACTTGGCCAGCTTTAAACTGGCCATGATTGGGGTGGGATTTGCTGTTCTGCTTTAGGTACCAAAATGTATTTAGTTTATAGGTAGCAAAAGTCTTTGGTTGTAGGCTTATCCCACAACCATCCCTATTTTGTTCCCATTTTGTGAAATATTTGAGTGTTGGGAGTTTTTTGTTAATGTATTAATTGCACAGAATATTTGTTTAGGGTTCAGCCCCTCCTTGGGTGTCTCGAAATTAAATCTCTGTTGTTTGTCCGGGGGTGGCTGGGCAAGAAGGGCAGAGAAGGTCCACCTAAACTAGGCATCCCCAAACTGCGGCCCTCCAGATGTTTCGGCCTACAACTCCCATGATCCCTAGCTAACAGCACCAGTGGTCGGGGAAGATGGGAATTGTAGTCCCAAACATCTGGAGGGCCGAAGTTTGGGGATGCCTGACCTAAACTCTAGATGGCAAAGACATGGGCATAGGCACAAAATGCCAAGGTACCATTCCCCCCTCCCCATTTCCCCACTACTGCACACCATGACTACTTGTACCAATAGACACACATTCCCTGCTTTAGAGAACAGTTTAGAACAAAGAGAAGACAGAGAAGAACCTTCAGCAATAAGTGTGGCAGAGTGCAGTCATCTTAGGCAGTTATTTTTGGTGTAAATGTGTGTCAAAAATCCACAAAAGCATCCCTTTGTGTGAAATGTTGAGAGGGTTGTGCTTGATACAGCTTGGTGGGCTCAGAGAAAAGGCACTTGCCACGAATGGTCTTTAATGAGAAATGTGGCAGCTTCTGGAGAACCCTAGGAACCCAGGTGTCTTTAAATTCTTTGGCTCCCTTAGGATTCAAAAGCCATGGGGTGTGTTTTTTTTTGGGGGGGGGATTACAGTGGAGAAGGTTACCCGTTATCCATGGTCTGCAACACTTTTGACCATCTTCCACCTCCTCCAGCTTTTGCTGAGCTGCAGACAGACATTAACGAGCTGACAAACAACATGGATGGTGTGAAGATCCCTTTCCTGGACTATCGGACCTATGCAAGGCGTGTGCTTTTTCCAGGAGTGGATGAGCACCCAGCACTGCAGGAGACGAGTGTAAGTTGCAAAGGGGGGGGGGGACCACAACGTCTATGTTCTGCCTTATCAACCGGAAGCAGGTGTGCCTCTGTAGACGGGTTGCTGGGAATCAGTCACAAGTGGACAGAGTGCAGTTGCACTCGGGTTATGCCTCTGGCCTTCCTTATAGTCACCTGGTTGGCCATTGTGAGACCAGGTTAGCCATTGTGAGACCTGGTTGGCCATTGCTGTACTACGACGGGCCCTTTGGCCTGATCCAGTAAGGGGTTTCTGCCTGTCAGCCCCCAAAGGCACCTATCTCATTGCTGTTGGAAACAAGAAGCTGGTCTAGGTGGGTCCTTGGTCTGATCTAGCAGCAAAGGGTGTTCCTATTCTTTTAATGCTCTTATGCAGAAGAGACGTGTGTGGTCAATAGCGCAGAAGACAACATTCCTCTCTCAGCAGCCATCTTGTGAGCAGCAGCATCTCAAAGACATATGCAAAGTTGCAGGACCCTCCATGGGAATGTTTTTAATGTGCATGACCCATTTCCCAAATGTCCTTAAGGGGCGTGTGTCTCTCGTTTCTCTTGCCCTCTACAGACGCCACCGAGCACAGAGAAGGGCCTCCGCCTCTTCGGGCAGCTGCTGCACACGCGGCCCTTCCTGTTGACTTTCATCCACACCCTGGAGGGCCAGCGTGGCTTCTCCATGCGGGACCGGGGGGCTGTTGCTTCCCTGACTATGGTGGCCCTGCAGGGCAGGCTTGACTACGCTACTGGCGTGCTGAAGCAGCTGCTGGCAGACCTCATTGAAAAGAACCTGCAGAACCGTGCGCACCCCAAGCTCTTGCTCCGCCGGTGAGAGGCTTTCTTTGCTCCACACCACCACTTAATGCCATAAGCCTTTAACCCTCACACTGCCACCAAACAAGTGCCATAGCACCCTCGATTGCCTCTCCATATTCTAAAGGAGATTGCCAGACCCACTTAAGGCTGGGAGCCATTGTAGCATTGTGCTGCCGACATTTGTCCCTCTGCAGCACTTCCACACAGAGTTGCTATGGGTCCTCAGCCCCTGCTAGTCATGCCATAGGTTCCGCCTCTAAACATGCAAAGTCCTCCTTGCTACTTCTGTGCTCCTCCCTGTTGTAATTCTCCCCACCATCTTTCCAGTCTAGCGGACTGAATTGATGCTGTGTGTCTCTTCCTTCCCCTCAAATGTGCCTGTAATCCCAGGGGCTGGGGGTAGCGGCATCTGATTTGTTGGAGTGAACTTTGTTGGGGCAGAGGAAGTAGGGAGGGCAAGTTTCTTGTCCCTGTGACATGGCAAAGGGATTCCCAGATTTATGCACATTTCTCTCTTCACAGCTGTGTGCATGTGGGCATTGAGGATTCCCTCCACCTCCCACATGTGGGGAACTCAGCTGTCTGTGCTCTCTCTTTTTCTGTTTCCCCAGGACGGAGTCCGTAGCTGAGAAAATGTTGACAAATTGGTTTACTTTCCTGCTGCACAGGTTCCTCAAGGTGAGTGCATGCAAGAGAAAGAGGGGGGCGGGCAGGGGGAGGGAGAGAGAGATGGAAAGGGGCCTCTGACATCTGGGCCCTAGCCCTTATTCTGGCAGAGAGCAGGAATCTAAAGGCGGCTGAGGGGAACTAGAGGCCAAAGATCCAGAATTTTCTACCCACGGTCTTTGTCCTGGGGATAGGGAGTTGTGAATGAGAGTTCTGTGGTTAGGGAAGGAAATGTTTTGCATGTATAAGCTTCCATGTCCAATCCCTAGGATATGCAGTTTGAAAAATGACCAGGTAGCAGGGGATGGCAGCTGTGGCTACTCCATTAGGCCAAGCAGGGTGCATCCCCACCACCCTCGATTGGCCCTCCTTACTTACAACCGGTCGAGGAGAGTGTGGCCCTGCCTGCTGCCTGCCACCTCCTTATTCAGCAGGGAGGAGGAATGGGAGTGAGGAGGAACTCGAATGTGTTGGCTCTGGCTCTCACTGGCTGTGGTTGTACCTGTCACTGCCTATGGCTAATGCTGGGCTCTCTGCCTCCTGGGTGATGGAGAGCACCTTTCTCTGCCAGAGGCCCTGCTGCCAAAGTAGATGGATAATAATCTGGCCTGGGATAAGGGAGCTTCCTGTGTTCCTTGCCTATGAGCTTCTCTCTTCTTCCCCACCTCCAGGAATGTGCTGGGGAGCCGCTATTTATGTTATTCTGTGCCATCAAGCAGCAGATGGAGAAAGGACCCATAGATTCCATCACAGGCGAGGCTCGCTACTCGCTGAGCGAGGACAAGCTCATTCGCCAGCAAATAGATTACAAGACCTTGGTGAGGATGCTGGTGGCTGTGCTACGCCGCTTCGTAGTCTGGGGAAGATAACAGTTTAGTTTGCTCTGTGAAGGGGGTGTTGCGTAGGCCATTCTGGCTTGCGGTCTTGGTGGTTTAGAGCAGTGCTCCCCGACCTTTTTATCGCCGCGGACCAGTCAACGTTTGATAATTTTACCACGGCCCGCTGAGGGGGGAACGCTGATTGTTTATATTTTATTTAGATTGTTTTGATTTAATAATTTTAATTTAATTGTATTTAAATGTTCCTTGGGCGGCCCGGTACCAATTGATCCACGGACCGGTACCGGTCCGTGGCCCGGGGGTTGAGGACCACTGGAACTTTAGAGGACTCCAGGGCACCAGGTTTGAAGAGATAAGCAGCAGCCTAACATTTTAAGGGCAGGAGACATAACTTTATGGGGCTGACCTATTTAAGCCTCAAATGGGGCTGCCTTAAAGGAAGAAGGGAATGGAATGGAAGTTCCACAAAGTTCCATAGAACTGGGGAGAGGAACAGGGAAGGGCGAGATTAGCCCAGCTATGCCAAAGGCTGCTGTCTGCCTGTGTGGTGCATGCTGGACTTTGGCTAAGGTGAGGCACTAGGTTCTGCTTACAGGCAGCTGGGGGTGGGGGGCAAAATCAACTTTACAGTTCTATGTAGGAATAAAAGTTTGGTTCATTTGTTTTTTACTTTTGGCTGACCGCGAAAAGAATTGGCCTTCTCCTGTTTCCATCCTGGCGTAGATTAGGCAACCTGCTCTTGTACCTCCATGTTAGTTTGGCAATGAAAAGGTTTTCAAAATGTCTCCAAGTTCATAATCAGACTGACCCCCCAATACAGCAATGCTGGAACTGCCTTTGCTCACAAATGGTAGTTGGGGATGGGAGGAATGACCAGAGCTGAAAAACTGTCTAGGTAGGACCCTGGGCGCATGTAACTAGGGATGCATGAGTCTTGAAACTGTGACGATTGCAATGTTAGCAGTTTTTTCTCTCTGCTCCCAGACTCTGTTATGTACCCCCCCTGAGCCCCCTGGGGGTCCTGCTGTGCCTGTCAAGGTATTAAACTGTGACTCAGTGACGCAAGTGAAGGAGAAGCTGCTGGACGCTGTGTACCGTGGGGTGCCCTATTCCCAACGCCCACGTGCTGAAGACATGGAGCTGGGTATGAAGGCAGGAACGTGGGAGAAAGCAGGTGGGGCTTGGGAGCATGGACTGGACATCTTGGTTATTAGCCACTGGGCTTAAGCTAGGGGTGGAGGACCTTGGTTCCCGCAGATGCTCTTCGACTGTAGGTCTCATTATCCCTAACCACAGGCCATGCTGACTGGGGCTGATGGGAATTTCAGGAACAACAACATCTGGAGGGCCACAAGCTCCCCATCCCTGGCTTAAGTTGTAACAAAATAGGGGGGGAGCCTGGGAGAGAGAATACCAAGCCAGCTCTCTCCTCATTGACCTTCTTTTTCACCCCAGAATGGTGTCAAGGCAGTGGGGGGCGAACCATTCTGCAGGATGAGGATGCCACAAGCAAGATTGAAGGAGACTGGAAACGGCTCAATACACTTGGGCATTATCAGGTAACTGGTTTCCCCTCCACCCAGCTCAGGGCCAGGTGAACTACCCTGGATTCCTAATAGGTTTACCATAGCCTGGGGGAAATGGGAAAGCGCGGTAGTGTTTGGGAGCAAGCAGCTTCCAAGCAGTACAAGGTGTGAAGGCTTTTCTACATTCCATAGGAATATTTCCGGCAGGAATCAGGAAATAAATCATGCTTTGCACGCCATGGAGGATTTGAGGAGTGGAATAGAGTAGGTTGCAAGGGGGGTGGAAGAGGGGGCCGTGCATGTGAGTGCCTCGACCAAGCATAGAACACTGGATTACCTCAAGAATACAACTCGAGGTGTTATCCTCCGTACTATTTGGAAGCTTCAGTGACAAACTGGGGGATTATCCTAGCTCTCCTCTTGTGTGCTGAGGTAGAAAGAAGCTGATTCAGTAGTAGCATAATGGCTTAAGACTTCAAGGCAGGAAGATCCTTGTTCAAATCTCGTCTCCATCATGAATTCACTATGTTGGCCACTTAAGCCAAGCCACTCTTCTCTCAGGTTCACAAACACATATGCTTGCACACACTTCCATATAATACAGTGGAACCTCGGTTTATGAACACCTCGGTTTATTAATTTTCGGTTTACAAACGCCGCAGACCCATCTGGAACGAATTAATTCACTTTCCATTACTTTCAATGGGAAAGTTTGCTTCAGTTTATGAACGCTTCAGTTTATGAACAGACTTCCAGAACCAATTACACCCATGCTTCGGGTTAAGTACGCTTCAGGTTGAGTACTCTGCGGACCCGTCTGGAACGGATTAATCCACTTTCCATTACTTTCAATAGGAAAGTTCACTTCAGTTTATGAACGCTTCAGTTTATGAACAGACTTCCGGAACCGAGGTACCACTGTAATAATATTGGCCTACTTTACAAGGCTGTTACTAAGATAATGCAGGCAAAATGCATTGAAAATTGTAAATGTGGTATTATTATTATTATTATTATTATTATTATTATTATTATTATTATTATGTGTCTTTTTGTTCTCTTCCCCCTCTTTTAACCCCATCTTTACCTGTCCCACCCCTGCCACCCCTGCCATTCAATGTGCAGGTAGCAGATGGCTCTGCAGTGGCGCTGGTTCCTAGGCAGGCGTCGGGCTACAATATAGCCAGCTCTTTCACTTTCACCCACTCGCTGAGCCGCTATGGTAAGGAATGACACATCCTGGTGAACACTCCCCATTACCTCTAATGCTTGGCTGCACTAAGTGACCAATGGCTCCTGCCTTTCTCTCTTTGACAAGGTAACACAGTGTTGTGCAAAGTTATGCTGCATTTTTTGGGTGGCTGTGGAGTCGAATTCAGCTCTCCCCCCTCCCATTGCCACTAAAGTTTGAGAGGATGAAAATGCATCTTCCCTCCTTCTGTACACACTACACAAGAAACTTTAACCTCCTGTCCCACCCCCGCTCCCCCCCCCCAAATTAATTCTGTGCTCAGACAATCCATATTTTGGATTCTTCAGTCTATATAATTTATGCAAATTTACATTTTTCATAATTTTTCATAATTTCTCATTGTTAGCCATGGGTTTAGTCCAGACTTCCTCAACCTCGGCCCTCCAGATGTTTTGAGACTTCAATTCCCAGCATCCCTAACCACTGGTCCTGCTAGCTAGAGATCATGGGAGTTGTAGGCCAAAAACATCTGGAGGGCCGAGTTTGAGAAAGCCGGGTTTAATCACTGCTCTCAATCACTGGAACTCTTATTCAGCCACACTTGCTCAATATCATTATTATTAAAAGCTGATGCTGAATTCTGCACATTGTGTTGCCTGTTTTGTGCTTCCTCTTCATTCCTGCTGAATCACAGCACGTGCACAGGTCCACGAGGCTGGAATTAATGCACACAGGGGTGCTGTGTCCTTGGCCTTGTTCTCAGAGTCCATAGACTGACTCTTTCCTGACCTGTTGGCTCTTTTGCAGTGCCATCTGTCAGCGTTTCACCTGAGCCCTCCTAAGCTGAGAACGCAACCTTTTGCGGGCAGCATTTTTCTGTTGTCCATCCATGTGATCTGGTTCCTTGCTGTATACAGTGTGAACTGGAGCATAAGAAGATTTGTCCTTCACAAGTGAAGTGTCCGTTCTTACTGTGTGACACTGCAACCTTCTGGCCTTTTGTTGCTTGCCCTATTATCACCTAAGCCAGGTGGCCTTTGAAGGAGGGCTATTGCCACGTCCAAACTTCTTATCCCTAAGCTTTCTTCCAGCACCACCCTGGCCTGGCTGTAATTATGTTTTCTATTCCAAGCCTGGAATGCATGTAATTTTACTGCCACTCCCACTCTGTGGCTTTGTGGTTGGAGGGGAACGGGGAGTGGTTCATTTGGCCTATGGAGGCTGGTGGTTTTTGGTGTCACCAGTGCCTGTTTGTGTGCAGGCACTCTTCAAGGCTGAATAAATTAAAACCTGTCCTTCAGGTGAGCTTCTGGTGTAGAGCAAAGATTGACAGGTGGTGAATAGGCTCTTGAGGGTTGGTCTTGAGGGCTGACATGGGCAAAGCTCATAAGAGGTTCTTGCTCGTCCCACCCCCATCTTCCACAGAGAGCTTGCTCCGCACCTCTAGCAGTCCAGAGAGCTTGCGCTCACGAGCCCCCATCCTCACTCCGGACCAAGATTCGGGTACCCGTCTCTGGCATTTAGTCAAGAACCACGAGCATCTTGGAGATCCTAAGGAAGGGGAACGAGGGAGCAAGATGGTGTCTGAGATCTACCTCACGAGGCTCCTTGCCACCAAGGTATGTCAGGAAAGGAACTGAATCACTGAAATGGGGGATTGGCTAGTTTTAAAAGCTCCTTGCCCTAAACCCAGGCAGGCAGAAGATTCTGCACCAATCTGTAAATCAATCAATGACAGACATTTTTCCTTGAAAACTATCAGGGAAAAGTTTTTTTTTTCATGCTTAACCTAAAAGTGACTTCCTGTTCCTGTTATTGTTTTAAAATAACCTCATTGCTGCTTGCCCTCATCAAAGTTCTCCCTGATATCCTTTTTAATAATTGAAGAATTATCACACTTATTTCCCTCTGCCTTGTTGGTATTTTCTCTTCGGTAGATGAAACGCATTGAGGTTCTTCTTCCAACCTTTCATTATATAACCTACAGATCTCTGTAGTTCTAGCCTTCAACAAAACCCTATTGGAGCGGGCCCAGGGTAAGAGTGAGGCGAGAGGGGGCACGTGCTCCAGGCAGCAGGTACAGGGGGCCCACAAAACAGTCATCCAGGCACTTGCTTGGTGAGTCCTTGCATTCCAACCATCCACCTCTTCCAATAAGTGAAACGTAGCCAGGAATGCAAGGAGTCACTGAGTGTGTGCTTGAGGGGCAGCTGTGCTATGGCTAGTTGCAGCTTACCCACTTCTTCTAAGAGGAGGAGGATGACACAAGGAGAGTTTCTCCCTTTGTCCTTCCCTGGCTGCTGCTGCCACAGCTCCTTGCGTTCCTCTTCCTGGGGCAGACAAGGAGGGCCGACCTTTCTACAGAAGCCAGCAGTGCGGATTTTGCCTCCTAGGGCAAATTTTGTAGATCCTACACTGTCTTGGAAGAGACATTTCCCCGCAGCCCTCTTCATGTTTCTGTCCTTGTTTAGCTTGGAAAAGGACTGTAGCTTAGTGGCACAGCCTCTGCTTTGCATACGAAAGGTCCCAGGTTCAGTCCCCACTGGCATCTCCATGTAGGACTGGAAACTTGGAGAGCTGCTGCCAGTTAGTGTAAACAATACTGAGCTAGATGGATCCTTAGTCTGACTCTGTACAAGGCAGCTTCCTGTGTTCTGACACCGGTCAACCCTTCACAGAGGTGGTCTGAACTCATCTCCTGGGGCAGGGCATGCTTTAAACCACAGCCTGTCCGGATTCCAGGGGTGTGATTGTTGCTGCCTCTGGCCTGGGCCTTGTGGCTAACTCGCTGCCGCTTCCAGTGTCTGCCAACTGACATCTAAGCACAGCTCAGATACTTTATGGACATAGCATGTGATGCCACTGTCACCAAAACATTACCGGACAGTGAGGAAGGAATGCAGAGAATGTGTCATTTGCAGTCTGAATTGTGCGAGATTGTTTGTGTAATGTGGTGTGCGTACGCATGTGGTTTTTGTTTGTATTCTACTTTTCTGCTATCTGTCTAATCATGTTACTTTAATCCAGTATTTGACTGTAATACATTTAGTAGCATTTTGTGGTGGTGCTCTGGTGTAGTGGCTAAGAGTGTGCTGATATGGTTTTATTCCTGTAATTTAATTTCATTGCTCTGGTTTCCTTTGAAAGGGAGTGGGGTGTTGATCTTTTTTATGGTAATAAGAAACACTTATCCAGGAGGTCCTCAGTTCAAATCTTGTCTCCACCATGAATTTATTTAATGGTGGAAGGTAAGTCACTGTCCTTACATCTGCAAAATGGGGATAACTTTACAGAGTTATTACAGGGATTATTGAGATACAGTACAAATACAAATGCCAGTTGTAATTTAATTAACATGATTTATAGACCACTTAATTATCAAAATTTCTAAGTGGTAGTAATATTATGTACAGGTTCCTTTTAAAACTGGCGATCAGTACCCAGTATTTATAATAAAAAATAAACATGATGCCCAAGATTTCCATAAGTTATACCTATGTTAAAAGATAAGAGAGTCGCTGGCTGCAGGCTCACAATTTAATAGATACAAAAGGAAAAGGAATGAGGAGGGAAGAGAAAAGCACTGGAGCAGCTGCTTCTTCGCTGGCCAATGGATGGGGCCGTTACCTCTCCTTTGTCCTGATGTTTTTCCTGGGAATCAAGGTTCAACCTCCAAGTGACCCTTGTTCCCCTGGCTTGTGTTAGAGGGCAGAGGGTGCCTCCCTTCAGCTCTGCATGTCTGCTTCCATAATTTTTATTTTAAAAATATTTTCATTCAGATTTTGTTACAGGTTGCAACAAAAAAAAAAACAATTACTCAGAATGAAGAACAGAAAGAGGCAAATAATAATTCCCTCCTAGCAATGACTGTCTCAGCAATACATCATCTGCTCACATTATAATAGTAGTTGCCTTGCACAGTCTTTCGAATACAGGCAGCAACCATTTTAGGTGCATCTACATGACGCACGATTGCTGAGGCGTGGGTCCTTTTGGACCCAGAAAAGGGAAGAACGGGGGTGGAGTGGGGTGGGGACAGAATGGGGCTCGGCACATGGGAGCTGGGAGCAGAACCCTGGCGTGAAATGGTCGTCGCCTGTATCTCTTAAGGCTTATCCATTCTGCAAATGAGGTTGGTGTCAAGCTGCCAATTGAATGGTCCCCTCAGGAGAAGCGGCAACCATTTAAACTCATGTGTAAAACTGGCCTACAATGAAGTGTAGATGTGCCCTTATTTGAGACTGTGTCCCAAATCAAGAATACTATGGCAGAGATGATTTGGAAGGCTACTACAACAGGAAGAAGAGAAGAAGAGGAGTTTGGATTTGATATCCCGCTTTATCACTACCCGAAGGAGTCTCAAAGCGGCTGACATTCTCCTTTCCCTTCCTCCCCCACAACAAACACTCTGTGAGGTGAGTGGGGCCAAGAGACTTCAGAGAAGTGTGACTAGCCCAAGATCACCTAGCAGCTGCATGTGGAGGAGCGGAGACGGAACCCGGTTCACCAGATTACGAGTCTACCGCTCTTAACCACTACACCACACAGGAGAGTTCAAGAAAATCAGGGACAGTGTCTGGAGCAGAATATTTAGGGAAACAAAAGAGATTGGATGTCCTTGTGAATATTATGTATACAGAGGCAAGATGGAAGGACGATGCTATTTTCCGTAGGAGTGCTGCCCATGATCTCCAAATATTGGCAATTGTTCTCTCCATCCATCCCAAAATATGTTTTCCAGAAATTTTTCTCTTCTGCTTCTTCAGGGCACATTGCAGAAGTTTGTAGACGACCTGTTTGAGACTGTGTTCAGCACAGCACACCGGGCCAGTGCACTCCCCCTGCCCATCAAATACATGTTTGACTTCCTGGACGAGCAGGCAGAGCGAAGGCAGATTGGGGACGCTGATGTGCGACATACCTGGAAAAGCAACTGGTGAGACCGAGACCTTTGGCTTTGGCCCTTTTGGCCAGGAGGCTTTGGCCCTTTGGCCACCAGCCACTAAAGTAATTCTTCTTCTTCTTTGGTGATCACTTGTGGACAAGTAAGCTTGCATTCCATGAATATTGTCTTAACAGTGAGTCCGTAAGTGACTGTGGAGGCCAATTCTGGATCCGCACGTCCTTCCACAGTGGGGACATAGGTTTCCCAGCGGGCGTTAATCATGTTGAGGATTTGCCAAATGTGCCTTCCTCTTAGCTCATTTTTCTCTTTCTTCCTGAGTTTCTGCTTCTTCAAAGCCCATGACACCTTTGGCAGAGGCTATTCTCCAGTTGGAGCCCTCACTGGCCAGTGTTTCCCACTTGTCGGTAATGGTAGGGAGCCGGCAGCCGATGTGCCTATCCTGGCTGTGGGTAACTGACAGCTGGCATATCATATTTAAGCAGACGGGAAAATATTTTTTAGCCCTAAGGAATCTTTGCACAGCTACTACCAGATTGGCTTTGTGTATTTTTCTTCTCCTCACCCTGGTTTTTCCCTCCAGATGCTGTGCTTGGGACTTGGGGCTCCTTGCTGTTGGGCTCTGCTCTTGGCCAGCCTTCAGCCATTCATTTCTCCAGGCTCTGTCCTACCCTACCTTGATTGAAAAAAATTTCTTTAGGAAGAAATTTTTGCCCCAAGGAATCCAGTGCTCATGACCCCTAAGTGTTTGATGCCAGCCAACTCTCCCCCACCTCCCATGACCCCAAGGACTTTGCTAATCCCCCATTCCTCTACTTCAGGGATTGTCAGGGACTGGCAGGACACTGATAAGTGTGCACCAAAGGAACGGGGGGTGGAGTGTGGCTCGGGGGTGTCAGTGGTTTGTGGAGACCTGTACCAGCCAGGAGGCAAGAATCAGAGGTAGGGGAAGCTTCAGAGCTGGAGGAAGAGGAGGAAGAGGCAGGCCAGGCAAGTGAAGGGCCGGGTGCTTCCCCCCCTCCCCCGCACCACCATCTCCTAGAACCAGAAGATAATTTAAGCAGCAGAGGAAGTTTCCATGCAGACATAGTCTCCAGCTACATTTGCACAGCCTGTCAGGGGACGGTACATAAATGGGTGGAGGGGGAGCGGTCCCCCATTGCTGCAGCTGCTCCCTAGAGCATGGACCTGGGAAAGGCTGCCTAGATGCTAGACTGGTGTGCGTATTTATTCTACAGAGCTGTAGAAATGACTGCTACCTTTGACAACAAAGAGCTAATTCTCTGGCATGTGCATTCCTTTGGCTGGGGAGCACCCTTGACCGGGATGGAGGAAGACCATGATGACTCTCAGCTATGGGATGTTACCTTCGTGGAGCACAGCCAAACAAGGAAGTGCTGTCTCCAGGAAACTGGCTTAAGAGTCCTTTAAAGGGGCAGTATCCAGTTCACTTGCTCCATTTGCACAAGAGGTAACAGTGGAGCGCCCCTGCACCCTACACTGTCCCAAAATTGCTCCAGAGGTTTGAGGAAACCCGTAGACCAATTTGGGTCCAGTGGTGAATGTTCTGTTGTGCAAGCAGAAATCCTTGCACTGTTAGAGCTTTCATGTAGCACCACTCAGGATACAACCCATTGGCTTTGATCTCTGTGTTTTCCCAGCATATCAAAACAAACAAATGAAAAACCCTCAACAAAACATGAGTATTGAGCTTCAACCTCTGTAATTTCCTCACCGCCACTGCCCTATCCCTGTCTAACCCTTTGCCTCTCATGTGTGACAGTCTTTCTTCCTTCCTTCCTTCCTTCCACTGCAGCCTGCCTTTGAGGTTTTGGGTGAACGTCATCAAGAACCCACAATTTGTTTTTGATATCCACAAAAGCAGCATTACAGATGCTTGCCTCTCTGTGGTGGCCCAGACCTTCATGGACTCGTGCTCCACCTCTGAGCACCGCCTGGGCAAGGACTCCCCTTCAACAAAGCTGCTCTATGCCAAGGACATCCCTGTCTACAAAGGCTGGGTGGAAAGGTGAGCTACGGAGAGGGGTTGTGTTAAGTCGTGGTAGGCTAAGTCTGTGTTGCCTCTACAATTGGCAGAGGTGGGGTTGACTTTAGCAAATCATCCCATGGCTTTATAATGTTGGTAGCTCTTTACTGTATGAGGATAACGAAATCCTGCCTGAAACTTGGTTCCTTGAATGAGGGGGTGCTTGGATGAGGGCCATCCTCAAACAGGTTGGGAAGAGGAATGCTGTGGCTTTCCACGAGTTCAGGACAAGTCATGAAGGGCAGGAGTCTTTGAGGGTGGGAAGACTGTTCCTTTGGCCTCTCTTAGCATCTTTGGAAAGGAGGAATCGCCACGGCTGCTGTTCCACACACACCAGTGGCACGCTGGATGGGGCAGAGCTGCTGTGCTAGCTTCCTGAAGGTGGGTTGCTGTTGCTTACCAGTGAGGTGGGGGGAGGCTGGGGGAGGGCAGTGTGGTGCAAAAGCACTGGCAGAATCAATTCAGCCCTCTTACCGGTGTGTTTGCACCAGACTGATTGCCACACTGCCTCCCTTGATAAACAAAAGTGGTCTGCAATGAAGCTAGTGTAGTGAGTCTGCCGCTTCTGTCTCTAAAGTGACCTCCCTAATCTATTGCCAGTCACCTTAAAGAAGTACAGTGGTACCTCGGGTTACAGGTGCTTCAGGTTACAGCAGGGTCCCCAAACTAAGGCCCGGGGGCCGGATGCGGCCCAATTGCCTTCTAAATCCGGCCCGCAACGGTCCAGGAATCAGCATGTTTTGACATGAGTAGAATGTGTCCTTTTATTTAAAATGCATCTCTGGGTTATTTGTGGGGCATAGGAATTCGTTCATTCCCCCCCCCCCAATATAGTCCGGCCCCCCACAAGGTCTGAGGGAGAGTGGACCAGCCCCCTGCTGAAAAAGTTTGCTGACCCCTGGGTTACAGACTCCACTAACCCAGAAATAGTACCTCGGGTTAAGAACTTTACTTCAGGATGAGAACAGAAATTGTGCGGCGGCAGCAGGATGCCCCGTTAGCTAAAGTGCACCTCAGGTTAAGAACAGTTTCAGGTTAAGAACGGACCTCCAGAATGAATTAAGTTCTTAACCAGAGGTTACCACCGTAGCTGATTCATCTTGACTAGGCAAAGGAGGGTGCTCCTGGAGGAAGCAAAGACCTGTTCTTCTAAGACAGGTGCAGGCAACCTCTAGACTGAAGGATAGTCTTGGCCGCAAGCACATTTCCCCCAAATCACACCCACCTGTTAATCATTTCACCAGGATGTGTTTCTAATCACCTGCTAGCAAATCCTTTTAGCTGGAGATGCCTGGAATTAATCCTGTGCCCTTCTGTGTGAAAAGCACATACGCTCTGCTGCAGAGCTACAGCTTCTCCCAAGCCAGAGTTTGACCTCCACACATGGGTTCCTTCAGTGTTGAGGTGAACACAGCTCATGCTTTGAAGGTTATCTGTTGCTCCATATAAGCCATGATAAAACTGGGGTTATGTAGTTGTCAGTGCCTCAATGCTGTCAATATTCGGCATAAGAGGTTCAAATACGTACCAAAACTTTTAAATTTGCACAATTAAAGTGGATTAAAGGGCTCTGTCATCCTGGTGCAACAAATACAATTCTAACAAAAACCCCAAACATTTTTGCCATTTGGAAAGTGGCAGGGAAACACAAATACTCAAGTAAGAACAAATTCTCAATAATCACCAGATGCAGCCTAATCACCATGTAAGGTTTGTGCAAGCAAATCGGGATGAATGCTCAGTAAATACCTCCCTTGGCTCCTATAGAAGGAAAAGTGGGTTATAAAACTAATTAATTAATTAGGTCATCTGGAGGAGCCATATGGCTCTGTATTCAACGTGGCAAAATCTGGAGCCTTCATTTATAGCTTCCATTAATAGAAGGAAGGGACTGCAATGCATTAAACATGCACGTTTATTCGCTTTGGTTTGTGTGGAAGTCCTCTGCTGACATGGGAGGGTTGATCAATCTTCTCTCCATGCATATGTTTATCAGGTACTATCGGGATATCACCAAGATGGCTTCCATCAGTGACCAAGACATGGATGCCTATCTAGTGGAGCAATCGCGGCAGCACGCAGGCGAATTTAACACCCTGGGTGCACTGGGGGAGCTCTACAGCTACGTGGGGAGGTACCGTGATGAGGTGAGGCTCCACCCCAACTCTTTCCTTCCTGTTTGTGTCTCTCTCTCACACACACACCAATTTTCTCACACCGTTTTCAACCTGTTATTCAGCTATGCTATAAATCTGATGAGGATAGAGCCTAATTTGGACCATACTGTAGATCCTCTGTAATAAAATTTGTCATGGGGAGGAATTTAAGGTACCATAATAAGTTAAGGCACCACTGTTTGCCGCCTCATCAGTTATCCTGTACCCTTCTGTTTAGCCCTCAACACCCTACATCTCAATAGCCAAGGGGCAGTGTATGAGAGGGATAGGGAACCTGTACGCCCTCCAGATGTAGGTGGACCCCAGGTCCCATCAGACCCTGTCAGCGTGGCCAGTGGTTCCAGAAGACTGGAGTTGGAATCCAACAACATCTGGACAGGCCATGGGTGTCCCACACCTTATTTCAGAAACCAGAAGTGGCAGTGGGCAGGACAAAAGAACTGTGTCTCTGAAAGTGCGTCATGAGACTCTTTGAAACATGGGTCGCCAACTATTTTGAGCCACTAAGCACAACTGGAATTCTGAGCTGCTGTTGGGGGGTGGCACAGCAAAACATGGCGGCCACATAGGAAAAAGAAACAACCACAAAATAGCATGGGCATGCCCTCCCATCAGTGGGGGAAAGTCTCCTACGTTGGTCACCGCTGCACTCGCTCATAGAGAGAAGCTCTTCACCCCTCTCCTCTGTTTGGAGTGGATGGGGGGGTGTTCAATCCTGGCATCCCACAAAATGTGTCCATGTTAAAGGGGACACATTCCAAGGTGAGGGACTGAGCAAGTGCTCACAGCAACTGAGCAGGAAGAGCAGGCATCCCCAAACTGCGGCCCTCCAGATGTTTTGGCCTGCAACTCCCATGATCCCTAGCTAACAGGACCAGTGGTCAGGGATGATGGGAATCGTAGTCCAAAACATCTGGAGGGCCGAAGTTTGGGGATGCCTGAGGAAGAGCAAACACTCTGGTGCATTGCAATGTTTTAGCGGATATTTACCAGCCCTACCTAGAGATGCCAAGGATCGAACCTTAGACCTTCTGCATGCAAGCCAGGTGCTCTAGCCGTAGCCCTTCCCATGCGAACGCCGTTGGCAATCTCTGATTCAAAACTATTGCCTGACTCCAGGTGACAGGACAGACCCCCATAAGCCTTTCTCTTTATCTCCTGCCCCTTTCCCAGTTTTACCAGGTACTTCTCCATCCTAGGGCCCATCTCTTATTCCCGTTTTGCTCCTGGAAGTTTGGGGCTTAGTCCCTCCTGACCTTTTTTTTCACCTTTCTCTTTCCCTTCCTTTATTCCGGACCCTCATGTTTTCCCAACCCCATTGCCTGTCCACCCATCAGATCCTGACAGCGCTGGAACGTGATGCCGCCTGCCGAAAACACAAATTGAGGCTGAAGCTTGAACAAGTCATCACTCTCGTTTCTGGAAATAGCTGAGAGTGATGGGGGGAGGGAGAGTGGGCAAAGGGGGGGGCACGCATCCAGGATAGACGTATCAGAAAAAAAGGACTCTACCTCCAGCCTTGACTTGTGGCCCCCCAAGGGTGACAGACTTGACATTTTTAACCTCCCTGTTGACAAGAGACATGTGACCTCTTGCCCTGTAAGGCTGAAATCTTGGGGGTTTCAGAAAAAGGCTGTGGTGCCCACCCCCTCCCTACCTTCAGCCCGGAAGCAATAACCAGCACCCTTTCCTCAGCATCTGAATTGGGAGGAGCAACTCAGAGTGAAGAATAAGGTTGGGGTGCAGCCAGATAATGCCCCCCTCAAGCTGGCAGCTAAATGGAGATCCCTCACCCCAAATGTTTGTGGACCCTCCCCTTAATCATCCAGACCATTCCCTAGTCCCCCACTCCTTGTTGGTAGCTGGTGGAATTTGCCCTTGTTCTGTTTTTTGGTAACCATGGCAATCAGATATTTTTAATCCTTACCTGACCACCCCCACCCCACCTGTTGTGCCCTCTCCGGGTGCAGTGCCTTACTCATTAATTTATTATTGCATCTCGTTAAGATTATTGGCTGTAAATGATTCCATTCCCTGGGTGTAGAGATTTCAGTGTAAAAAGTCCTCCATTCCCCCACCCACCCACCCAATCCGCATCCTTCGAGTCTGTGTAAATATTTGCACTGCAGCCTGGAGGGAACCGGTCCTCCACTCCTCCCCAAAAATAAAAGAAAACTACACTTTTAAATCCCTCACTGGGGTTAAGGAGTTGGGGTGGGGGAAATCTCCCTGCAGCTGCATGGGCTTTTTATTGGTTCATTTTATAATTAATTTTTCTTTTGCTAAATAAAAGCGTGGAAAAATGTTCCTCTTGTTGTCATGTGAGGATCGGCGGCCGTGTGTGTGTGTGTGTGTGTGTGTGTGTGTGTCCCAAGAGAAGAATCCTGGGTTCAAACACTTGCATTTCACTTTGATACAAGGATAGTTTGGTCTTTGCAGCACCCACAGGACGGTCCTCTGTCCATCTGTCTACAGGACCAATCCCTCTGATCAATATTTCTTTCTCTTTTGAATTGCACCCCAAGCTCAAGCTAATACTGGCTCTTTTTCACATGGAATAAATTTTGTGTGTGTGTGTTGCTGTTGTATTTTAGCAGTCAGGTTGTTGGTATTCCAGCAAATATATCAGCCCACATAATATATTTTTTAGTTTCTTTCAGAAGCCGCACCTTTTACCCTTGTTTGCTGTTGGAAAACACTGCAGTACATGCCACAAATGTATGTGCACATCCTTAAATACCTGTGTGCATGATTTTGTTGCACAATTGGGATTCTTGGGCATGTGTACACAGTTCTTGGGAAGGCAAATGTGATATTCACACATAGTTTGCCGCAAGAAAAGTGCCTTGCCCCTTGACAAATTAAGACAAACTTAGAATCATAGATAGGGGAAGGCCATTTTTTTTTCAGAGTCAACCAAAAGTTTAAAAACTCTTTTACTCCTACATAGAATCATAATCATAGAATTGTAGAGTTGGAAGGGATACCAAGGGTCATCTAGTCCAACCCCCCTGTCCCTGTTCTCCCTCAATCCCAGCTGACTGTAAGCAGCAACTAGTGGCCTACCTGAGTCAAAGCTCAGCATGCACCACACAAGCAGACAGCAGTCCTTGGAACAGGGAGGCTAATCTCACTTGTTCCTCTCCCCAGTTCTATGGAACTTGGTGGAACTTCTATTCCATTCCCTGCTTCCATTAAAGGTCAGCCCCATAAAATTAGGTCTCCAGTTGTAAAAATGTTAGGCTGCTGCTTATCTCTCCAAATCTGGTGGCCTGGGGTCTTCTAAACCTGCTGATTCCCCAGCAGTCCTGAAAATATCAAGTATGGAAGCAGCGCAGGACTTTCTAGCATCGGCATATTGCAGTCTTGTTTGCACACATTGTTGTCCCTGCCTTGTGGTCCCTTTCCACTCTGAGCAGATGCTCAGAACTCTTCCCATGCCCATTCAGTTTCCCACTGAATTAAACATTGCGGAAACACTTTAGGGGACACTTCTGGACTAGTTTGTTTTAAACTAATAACCCTTTGTTTTTCAATTGTCTGGGCATAAACATCTCATTGAGCCAATGTGTTGGACATGCCTCCGTGCCATTTGAGCAAATGCTGCTCAGCCTGCTGCTTGTACTGTGGCCGGTCTCCTTCAATTCATCTAGGAGGAGGATTGGGTGCCCAAACCAAAGAGCATTCTTATATCAAGCTGATGGCTAGAAAGGAGAGAGTGCAGTGTCAACAGAGCAAGGTTTGGCAAAAACAGCTGCTACTAGCTATAGTTAGCCTTAGTGCAACAGCCCACACTTTATTTCTTCTTAAATCAAGGTTGGAGTTTGCACTGTGCACCCCAGCACTGAAGATCCAAAGATATTGGGCAGTTGTAAAGTTGTAGCTTCTGTGAGAAAAATGCAGAACAAAGCTATGGGCTTGTTTTTATAAATGAAGTGCTGGTCAAAGGGGGTTGCCTTCCCACACATCCCACACACTTGTGATCAGACAGGCAGATGTTCCATTTTTTACATGCAGCTCTCTAGAAATATTCTGGGTTCTGGGGCAAAACCCAGCCGTTCAGTTGTCTATTCACCTAAGGGTGCATTAAAACCACACTCCGCCCCAAGAAATGGCTGAAGGGGGAAGAGTAACATCACTGCTGCTTATTTTTTTTATAATAAGTAAACAAGACAAAAGCGATTTATGTGTCTATCCTGCCCTCCCTGCCTATCAGCTAGCAATTTCACTTGCACAAGAAGCTTATTCTGCAACACCCACCCCCCTCTGCTTCTGTATTTGCAATTATGCAGATTAAAATCTCCACTTTATTCCAACTTGTATACATAGAAAATTGTGGCTGGGAAAGGGTGAACCAGGTCTTCCACACTTCTCTGAGCATTTTGACTTTGGGCTCGTCCACGCTTCCTCCTGCGTCATGCCTAGAAAACATGGGTATCTGAGCCCTTTCCAAGGGGAAACCTCTTTAGCATGTAGTCTGAAACAAATCGTAATCTGGAAGAACCCTGACTGTGCGCTAAACCAGTGGTGGTGAAACGCAGACAATGATTGGGCGTAACAACGTTCATTTTTTAAACCCGTTCTGTGCTGGGTTTTTTGGCGCTTTGGCAGACTGTGTCGGTGTTGCGTGTTAGTTCCAGCGAAGGTATTATTCGTCATTTATTTCTGTTCTCTTTCCCCCCCAAAAAAGCAAAGCAACTTTTGCACCCCCCAAAAAAACCTCCAAAACTTTGGTCAGCAGCTCCCCCCAAAAAGCTCAACAACTCTGGGCACTTTGTGATAAATAAGGGGTTTTTGGTTTGGTTTGGTTAAATAATTAGTTTTTGGTTTATTAATTACAGTTACATATTACAATTATAAATTTTTGTTATTTAAACTACTGTATAAATATTGTGAAATTATGGTTTTTTTATTGAAGTGACACACCACCCGAGTTATGCTCTGTTTTTTGGCGAATTTTGACACACTAAGCTCAAAAGGTTGCCCATTACCGCACTGCACTAAACAGTGGTCCCCCCCTCCCCTGGGGAAAGCAGCGGGGGCAAGAGGAAGAGTGGATATGCCCTGTGTGCCTAGACGTGCATTAAACTGCATAGAAGAGGAGCAGCTGACCTGCATTAAGCTTGAGTGCACATTTTTTTTAAGGTGCTCCTTTCGAAGTAGGTTTGGTCCCCTGGAGTTGTGAGCAGTCTGCAATCCTCCTTCCTCTTAGGAAGTTCTCTTAGTTCTTGTGGCCTTGAGATTTCCCCCACCCTTCAGACTCTGGTGTTTAGGAAAGGACCCAGGGGCTGGAGCGAAGAATGCCTTGTGGGCTCCCCAGGCATTTGTGGCTGTCTGATGCTGGGGAGAGGACTGTGTGTGTCTTGGGTGCCTCTGTGTGTGTGTGTTTTTGATGTGGGAGTGAGGCAAACCAGCAGCGCCTGGGAGGGGAGGCAGCAATAAGATAAAAGGAAAGTTTTGGTGGCAGCTTTATGAATAAGTCATGGGTGCAACAGGGGCCTTCATTAGCAGGAGCTGCGGGTGCTGAGTAGCTGTGGGGAGGGGGGGTTGTTTTGTGCCTCCTAAGCATCAATATGACTTGCCGAGTTGGGGAGTTTTTAAACTGCCAGAATAAACTAGGGAAGGGGGGGGGAGGAGAAGGGATGTAGGTCAAAAAATGTCTGCATGACCGTGATGTAGGACAGCCTGATCCACCCCAGGGGCTGGTGGGAGTTGTGGTACGAAACATCAAGAGGGGCCCAGGTTAGGGAAGGCTGATACAGGGAAAGCACCTTCTTAAATGTTTGCTGTAAGGGTTCCTATTTTCCAGGGACAGTCCTGGATTTACAGAAGCCGTCCTGGTTTCTGATTTGATCCTGGAATGTCCCTATTTTCATCAGAGAAATGTTGGAGGGTATGGAGTTGTGTGACCCCCCAAGCCCAAGGAGCTAAGTAACTATACAGCCTTTAGAAGGCATCCGAAGGCAGCCCTGTATAGGGAGGTTTTTTAATGTTTCATGTTATGATTTTATATACTGTATGTTGGAAGCCATCTACATAAAATTATTATGGAATAGGACATTCCTATTTTCATTGGAGAAATGTTGGAGGGTGTGTACAATGCCTGCTCTTTTATTGAGCATTTGCCCTGATTTTAATTGTGGTGATGGGATTTGTCTTCCTGTCAGTCCATCATTATCCCACACTTTTTAATGAATTTCCCTGTCACTTCCCTAATTGCAAAAAGTTGTCTTTTAAAAAAGCGGATCCGTTTGCAATAGAGTACTTTAATTCACTTTAATTGTACACAGCTACATTTCCAATGTAGGGACCCAGGTGGCGCTGTGGTTAAACCACTGAGCCTAGGGCTTGCTGATCAGAAGGTCGGCGGTTCGAATCCCTGTGACGGGGTGAGCTCCCGTTGCTTGGTCCCAGCTCCTGCCAACCTAGCAGTTCGAAAGCACCTCAAAGTGCAAGTAGATAAATAGGTACCGCTACAGCGGGAAGGTAAACGGCATTTCCGTGTGCTGCTCTGGTTCTCCAGAAGCGGCTTTGTCATGCTGGCCACATGACCTGGAAGCTGTACGCCGGCTCCCTCGGCCAATAATGCGAGATGAGCGCGCAACCCCAGAGTCGGTCACGACTGGACCTAATGATCAGGGGTCCCTTTACCTTTACCTTACATTTCCAATACAGGATGGGAATCCCGCCCACAAAATAGTGACAGTCAGGAGTTGACAGATAACTCAAGAGTCCATTGGTACCTATTTACTAGGGATTGTTCCATTTTTGAAAGTACTTTTTCTTGGTGAACCACTGCTCCCTGTCTTCTCTTTGCCAACTTCCCTTTTTAGTTTACACACATTTTCGTGAAACTTCCCATTCTCCAGATCTCTGCCCCCTCCTCTGAGACTCTCTGATTCAGCTCTAGTACATAAAGGCATGTGTATAGGAACATGCACGAGCAGTCATAGAGTTGCCGTAGCACAATGGCAAAAGGTTACTAGTTTAATTTCGCCATGCACACGGCCTGATCATTCCCTCTTCGCTCCCCTCCAACCCCAGCATGATTGGGAGAATCAGACCAGGGAAGTGCAATGAAGCATCTCTTCCTGTCGCCTCCAAACTTGGGGTCATTGTTTGTCATTTCCTAACATGATCGGATATGTCATCTAACAGCAAACTCTGGTTTTGAGGCTGTGGCTAGTTATCATGACTTGATAGGGAGCCACAGACTGTGATTCCATCTTCAGGTGCAACAGGAAGCGAAGCTGGTCTGTTTCTCCTCCCCCTGCCAAAGGATGCACAAGTTAGGATTAACTGGGCAGTGTTGACCAGCAGCATATTCATTCCTGATAAACTCTAGTCAGCTGGGAATCTTGGGGCTAACAAGTCCAGCTAACAAGTCCTACTAGTGGGAGCTAGTGCAAGGACCTGCTAGAACAATGGGCTTCCCTCCTCTCTCCCACCCCCATAAAAAATTGTTTCAGGAAAACCCCAGAACAGTGCATGGGGGGAGGGGGGATATGAGACGCTTGTGCTGACAGAAGGATGCCCATACGCCTACACTGGATTTCTCCCCTGTGTTAATAATTATGAACAAACATGATCAGTGTGTGCCTGAGTTTGCCACTTCAGATTGTGCAGCTTCCAAAGGCTCATTGTCAACTGTTAACTTGTTGAGGGATATAAATTCTAATTACTTGGTTCTTTTTATTCAAGGCAATACAATATGGCACTTACCTTTACCCGTAGGAGTTGGAGAGCCACCTTCAGCAGTGTCTTTTAAGGCGGATGGGGCACCTCAGCTAGTAGGGATCCTTGGCGAAAAAATAGAAGCGCGCTAGTGCAACCTACAAATTAATGGACTGGTTTACTGCATAAGCTTTCGTGGACTTCATTGAATGCAGCTGAGAGGCGTATATATACACATGGGTGCAAAGGAGTGGAAGAGGGAAAGCAGAAGCTAGAATTAGAAGTAGTCTATCACAATTCAAGTAGAGCTTAAAAGGTAAAGGTACCCCTGATTGTTAGGTCCAGTCGCGAACGACTCTGGGGTTGCGCGGTCATCTCACTCTGTAGGCCGAGGGAGTTTGTCCAGAGACAGGTTCTGGGTCATATGACCAGCATGACTAAGCCGCTTCTGGCAAACCAGAGCAGCGCACACCGTTTACCTTCCCGCCGGAGCGCTACCTATTTATCTACTTGCACTTGATGTGCTTTCAAACTGCTTGGTGGGCAGGAGCTGGGACCGAGAAATGGGAGCTCGTCCCGTTGTGGGGATTTGAACCGCCAACCTTCTGAGTGGCAAGCCCTAGGCTCTGTGGTTTAGACCACAGCGCCACCCGCGTCCCATCAAGTAGAGCTTAAATGTATGCAAAGTCAGCACAGTCACCTTTCACAAGAGCAATAATCGGTGTATTTTGTTTATTTTAACAGTTAACTGGTGGAAGTTATAGAAACTGGTATATATGCCACGTAAAGTACAGTATTGCCCTGTCATCTGTAATAGGTACCAAGGTGAGGATATCTGGGTGCAATAGAGCAGAGGTTCATGCAGGTGGTCTATGGCGTCTCTGCATTTGTGCTTGGAGATGAGAGGTGGCACATCCATCTCATTAAATATTCATTTTGATTTTAATTGTATTTTTTTTGCATCTTTTTATTTCTCTGATTGTATTTTACTGTATTACAGTTTGCATTCTCTGAAATTCAAATTGTAATATGATATACAAGAAATAAAAGAAATCATAAAAGTATAATTAAGAATCTAGCATGGTGCATTACAGCTGGAAGAAAAATCAGTATGTAGGTACGCCAAGACCTTCAGCAATTTTCAACTGCTCTGTAGTGGGGGGGGGGAGGGAAAGTTTGGGAGCAACGGTAATAGGAGCAGACCTTAAAAGGGAACACCACCAGCACATAGCAGAGGTGTAGTGGTTAGTGTCGGACTGGAACCTGGGAGATGGGGGTTCGAAACACCACTTGGCCATGATGTTCACTGGGAGGCCTTGGGCCAGTCACAGTGTCTCAGTCTAACCTACCTCTCAGGGTTGTTGTGAGGATAAAATGGTGGAGGGGGAGAACTATGAGCTCCTTTGAGGAAAGGCCAGGGTATAAATGCAATGAGTAATAAATGATAATATAGCAAAGTTGAAAAGTCTTCACACAGGCTGAGAAGCTATTGCCCCTCAAGCATTCTACTGCTCCTGCGCTTTTTGCCAATGGCCAGGCCAAAATAGGGCTAGTGGATAGTGGGGGACCAGCCTCCTCACTGCAGCACAACTGATTGCTTAGCAGGGGTGTAAGATGCTCATAGTTGGCAGCAGCGCTGATCTTATTGTCTAGTAGTCACTCAACCATGGGCAGAGGGCAGTAATTGGCGTCTCTCTCCCCCCCTCCCAAGGAAAAAAACAACGTACAAAGGCTAAGCGAAGAAGGGAGTGTCTGGTGGTACTTACCCTGGGGCTTTCAAAAAGAAAGGGGGGGGGGAGAGAGAGCTGTAAATGCCACATCTGCATCCCCAGCTAATTCAATCTGGATCCATCAGGCTTGACAGCGCAGCCCACAAAGGGCCACTCAGGGAAATGAAATGCCCAGTCCCATTAAACTCGCTTCTCTGACAGGCAGCAGCTGAATCCTGCTGTCGAGCGGCACATGTGCCCTTCCCATTGCAATCCCTCTCCCCAAATCTTATCCATGCCCCCCCCATATTTATGTTCGCCTCTTCACAGCTCTTTTCTTGAATTCTTGCTTAAGGTCTCTTTGTCTGCCTGTCTCTCTTCCCAGGCACCCCCCTGGCTGCCCCATCATCCATGATATATAATCTTCAGAGCAGGGAAAATTTAAATTCTTCTGCTTTCTTTTCTCATTCCCAGCCCATCGTTGACAGGCCCTCTCCTTCCGTCTCTCTCTCCAGCTCCGCCCCCGCCCACCCTCAAGATGATCCCTTATTATGGGGAAGAAGCATTTCTGCCTTTAATCCCATGGGAGCTGTCTAAATCCGGACCCTTTGAAGTTATTTTTTACGCAGTTGGTGAAGCCTCCTGCCTCGTGGCAGCGGAGCGAATCTGCACCTTAGGTAGAGGTCACTGCTGAGCTCTGGGACCTTGTTCCCCCAGCCGGTTTGGCCTTGGAGAGAGTGCCCCTATGCATAGGCAAAGCCTATTCTTCCTTCTCTGCTGAGTAACTACAGCTAGCCTATGTTATGGATTAAGGGGCAAGTCATAAACCTTTCTTACTATAAAATAACCCGTGGTCCATGCCATGCCCTTTTAACATTTCCACATACAAAAAGAGGGGATCAATGTCTGGTATATACCCAGGGATGGAGGAGCAATGCGATTCAGGTTGCATTTAAAGCCAAATTTACCTGTATTTGCACTTTCTGAAACCATAAAAGAATTGAAAAACAGCCATCCTTCACAATTCACATTCCCCCTATATACACTTACCCAGCCAAGTTAAGAAAATGCATATACTAGGGTACAGTTTGCATTAAAAATGCATATATTTAGTGAAAATAACCTATGCAGATGCATTATATTAGGCAAAACGGCATATTAAAATGTGCACATTTGGATAATTTTGCCCTAAAATGCTGATGAACTTTCATGCAGACTTAAAAATAATAATAATCACAGGCTGGCACGGAAATGCAAAGAGTGGAAAAATGAGAAAATGAACAAAACTGAAATGAACAGACTTGCCCATGCTTGCTAGTACCCCAACACACCTAATACACAATCCTTACATGTTATTGAGGCCTCCCCTGCCTGCTTTATGTTAAACTTACCCCAAGAAACACCCTGATTTTTTTTTAGGCCATTATAATAGGCTTTAATCACATTGGGTTTGTTTACAGTGCAGCTGCAACTCCAAACACATTCACATTTACTTCTGGATCTGTACTCTCCCAAGGCACACAAAAAGCAAAAGAAGCCATGTTGATTCACTGGAGGGAGGGATTAAACTAGGTCAGGGTCCCCAAACTAAGGCCCGGGGGCTGGATGCGGCCCAATCGCCTTCTAAATCCGGCCCGCGGACAGTCCGGGAATCAGCATGTTTTTACATGAGTAGAATGTGTCCTTTTATTTAAAATGCATCTCTGGGTTATTTGTGGGGCCTGCCTGGTCTTTTTACATGAGTAGAATGTGTCCTTTTATTTAAAATGCATCTCTGGGTTATTTGTGGGGCATAGGAATTCGTTCATATTTTTTTCCAAAATATAGCCCGGCCCCCCACAAGGTCTGAGGGACAGTGGACCGGCCCCTTGCTGAAAACGTTTGCTAACGTCTGAACTAGGTCTTTACAGCAGAAGGGTTTATTTGCTTTCCATTTATGTATACCCGACCTTTCCTTCAAAGAGACCTATGTGGTTTTCCCCCCTTTCCCTTGTATTTCAACTTCACAACAACCCTGCAAGATGGGCTAGGCTGAGGTACTGACCCACGGTCACCCAGTGAGCTTCATGGCTAAGTAGGGATTTGAACCCTGGCCTCCCAATCTGGCCCTCCACTCCACTGGCTCTCTGCTGGGTGGAAGGAAGGTGGCTGTGCAGTAGTGTTTTCTAATTCCATCCCTGAGTTTTTGCATATGATTTATAGGTGCCACAGTTGGGAAGGATCTCCCTAACTAGCCACTTGAAATTTAACTAGGCCAACCCGACATTTCCATCCCAAATGTTACATTACAGGTGATTTGCCACAGAGCAATATTTGCGAAAACGGGGATTGTCCCTGATAACTGGGGTGGGTGGCGGCAAAGGGTAGATATCAGTTGAAGAACATGCTAAATGTTCCCTTCTCTTCATGCTTTGCACCCATGCATTTTCAATATTTAAAGGGGTTCACCATCACTATGAGGCTAAGGAGCATTGCGATGCAGTGGGAGGATTTGGTAAAGTCCCATCTCCCAGGTGTGCCATGCTGTGTAGTACCAACAAACCGTTGACCGTACTCTTTGGTAATCGTTTTATGTGGGTTGTGGGGAGAGGAAGGTGAGGGAATCCCACCGCTGACTCCATCCATTAACCTTGTGTCAGCTGCTTGCCCACAGAGGGGGGATGAATAATGAATAATCCAGCAGAGCAGGCAGTGGCCAGAGACTTCTTTGTGTGTGTGCCTCCGTTTCTGCCGCTTCCATCTGCTAGGGTCATGTGAGGGTGGAGAGATGGAAGGGGACAAACATGCTCACGCTAGACCCCAAGAATCCAGAAAGCTGAACATGGGCTTGCAAACGTCACCATCAGTTTCAGTGCTATTTTTCTAGAAAAAGAGGTGCTGAAACTCGCTGTCGACCCTTCTCTTATAATGACAGTGGCACCCACCTGGAAAAAGCCCTGATCAGCTTCATTAATACCTTCTTGTAGTGGTTTTAATGGGACTTAGTAAGGATTACTTTAGCTGGATTCGGGGCCTAATGTAAGGTGCTTAGGGTTGGGGGGTGGGTTAAGTACAGAAGATCCCTCAGCAACATGGAGAGTGAGGAATCTGTCATCTGGGCTACCTGTTCCAGTCGCTGTCTGTGTCCACCCCACCCATATGCTGACAGTCTAAAAAGCCCAGACAGAATAAATTTGTATTAGATGGAAGAGTGCTCTTCTGGACATTGTAGGGCAGTGGGTGCCTGTGGGAAAGCCAGATTCAAAACTCTCTGCTCACCTATTGTATGAAGCAAACTGGATGGGATATTTGACCTCTTCTGAGGCTGAATGCTGACCTGCATGTTTAGAGAATCTGACTCTTCCTTTTTGGTAGGGAGTCCCCAAAACTTTACCACCCCACTAAGAACATGGCTGAACCCAGAAGCTATTGAAAGGCTGCTGTGATGTCACCAGCCAGTAGACCAATCCTTTCCCTTTACTCTCCCCTATTTGCACATTTGAAATTCCAAGCTCTAACTAGCAAATGCAACAGATTTCAAATACTACCATTATTTGGAGGAAATACTGCAAATTAATAAGGATACCCCAACTGGGAGAGGTGTCTTCATACATTTTCACAATAAAAGGGTACTTAATCTTTAGTTAAATTGTAGTAAAAAAATAGGAGGCAGCCATTTTAAAACTGGACATGTGTTCTTTGGTGAGTGTCAAAACAACAGCCAGTCTGCCCAAAGCAGGTTTTACTTACTCTCTTAAAAGCTGCTTGGATTTCAGCATAAGCAGGAAAGGAGCTTCAGTAATTTTGGGCTGTAGCACAGGGAACCCTCTCCTTCCTTAGGCCAGGGGAGAGAGCCGAAGCGGCAGCCATATAGGCCATGTGGTAACTTGAAAACAGAAAACTATGCAAGGAGGTTATTTATTCCCACTCCTGAATGTACCTGCAGGAATCAATTCCTTTAGGGGTCAGAGCCTGAGGAGGTGCAGACAACAGAAAAATGGCATGAGGGGTGCCAAGGAAAGTATAATGGTTGGTGGGTTCAGGTCAGAATGGAGGCGCAGGTCAATTCTGTGTCCAGGGCAGCTGTTTATCAGCTCCATCTGGTACACAGGCTGAGACCCTACCTGCCCGCGGACTGTCTCGCCAGAGTGGTGCATGCTCTAGTTATCTCCCGCTCGGACTACTGCAATGCACTCTACGTGGGGCTACCTTTGAAGGTGACCCAGAAACTACAGTTACCCCAGAATGCGGCAGCTAAACTGGTGACTGGGAGCGGCCGCCGAGACCACATAACACCGGTCCTGAAAGACCTACATTGGCTCCCAGTACATTTCTGAGCACAATTCAAAGTGTTGGTGCAGACCTTTAAAGCCCTAAACGGCCTCGGTCCAGTAGGAGCATCTCCACCCTCATCGTTCTGCCTGGACACTGAGGTCCAGCGCCGAGGGCCTTCTGGTGGTTCCCTCGCTACGAGAAGCTAAGTTACAGGGAACCAGGCAGAGGGCCTTCTCGGTAGTGGCACCCACCCTGTGGAATGCCCTCCCACCAGAGGTCAAAGAGAACAACAATTACCAGACCTTTAGAAGGCATCTTAAGGCAGCCCTGTTTAGGGAAGCTTTTAATGTTTGATGGATTTCTGTATTTTGGTGTTTTGTTGGAAGCCGCCCAGAGTGGCTGGGGGAACCCGGCCAGATGGGCGGGGTATAAATAATAAATTATTATTATTATTATTATTATTATTATTATTATATTATTATTATTATTATTCCTGTGACTTGGGTTGCTGTAACCCCCTAACATTGCAGAATATGCTTCCCACACATCACCAGTAGTAGGAGGTGGTGGTGGGTTGGTGTGGTTTTTTTTTTGCTGTGCGGTTACAACATTTCCCGAACTGCCACGATGTGTGATTCATGCCATCACCAGTCACTGGCGTCCATTAGTGGCTGGCAGCGCCACATAACATTTTTATCAAGAGCAGAAAGCCGGGCGGGGGGAGAGCATCAATCCTAGGCAGGGCCTGTCACAGCCACCCTTCCTCTCCCCTCCACAAGTTGGTGATTTCACCCGCCAGCCGCTGCTAATGGCCTCGTAAATGAAATTTTATTGTTTCTGTCTCAAAAAAGTCCAGAGAGAAAAAGAGCCAAGATATAAATCCTGAGGAGGGGGAGGGGGGCAATGATCTCAGAATAAGTCTGAGGGGGGAAGGAAGGGAAAGGTTCTCTCCCCCACCCTTTCAGACATAGCTCATTTGAGGAGAGGGGATTAAGGACCCCTCCCCAGTTCAGCAAGGGGACAGAAGTCTTGTTTCTGGGAGAGGAATGGGTTAAAGTGGGCCAGAGAGTAGAAACCTCGCCCAATGCTGCTAGGAATTTCTCTTCTGTGCAAAGCACACGAGGCTCTCGAAATCAACCCCAAATGGAGGCAGCCTGATTTTGCGACAGGCTCCAACCAATGGAGCCGCGATCCAAACCCCAAAGAGGCTCAGATTACTACAGACGCAGCTAAAAAACCCAACGAGCCAGTCCTCGCAACCCATTGGGAAATGCACATCTAAGCCAGCAAGAGGCTTGGCAGCTCTTAACTGCTCCCAGCCGCCCAGCCTGGGATGATCAAGCATTTCCCTACAGTGAGATGGACGAAACAAAGGCAAGATCCTCTTGCCTGATTTAAAAAAAGGAAAAGGAAAGGTGGCTGTGAGCAGGGAAGAAGGAACCCAGATGGCCAGAAAGTCAGAGGAAAACCATTTACAGAGAGAGAAAATGTCATGATTTTGATTGATTGGTGCCAACCAAATAAATGATGTGACTCAGGGGTCCCTGGTTCAATACCCTATCGACTATACTGCACTCACTTCCCTCCCTGTGGCTGCGCCTGCGCCTCTGTTTCCTTGGCTATTTCTCTTATCTGCCATTCTGTACATCCCCTCCCCTCCCCTGACCTCCCTCTCCTGTCTATCTTGCATATGTCACTTTTTGCAGCTGCAACTCAACCATTTCCTTCCCTGGGAAGGAGAATCTGTCTAGCGGGGGTCACTTTCTCCTCTTCAACCCAGGCCAAGGACAAAGGGGCAAGGGAAGAGGGCAGGTGTGGCAGCTGTGAAAGGGCACAGCCCGGTGGATACCCACTGTCTGAAACAGTGTTGAATGCGACACCACTTACAAGGAACTTGGAAAAAGTACCTTTAACTGCATTGCATCTTCTCTCACCTGTGGTGGCCAAGACTAAGACAGAACTTGAGCCGGAATGGGGAACATGCAGCTCTCCTGGTGTTGCTAGACTACCACTCCCATCATCCTTCACCATTGGGCGTGCTGGCTGAGGCTGATGGGAGTTGGAGTTCCAACAGCGGCTGGAGTGCTCCAGGCTCCCCACTCCTGCCTTAGAGGGAAGCAGGTGGTGGAAGCCGCATTGGCCTCATCAGAAGAGGCCAATGGGGCCTCTAAAAGCTGCAGCTCAGGGGAAGCTGCTGCACCATTTAAAACAGCTTAACTGCTGGCCGGCCCAAGCAGGTGATTGTGAAATTTATGGGGATGAGAGGAAGGCAGGAAGTGCTTTTTGGAATGGTGCAGTGGGAATGTTTGATTTTTTTGGCCCTTGCCTTTGGGCAGAGGGGACACATTCAGAGGTTTGTTTGAGGCAACGAAACGTCTTGGACCAGCACTGGAAGGAAAAACGATTTACAGCACAATCCCAGCCATGTCTATTGAATTCACTGGTGTTTGCTCTCACATTAGTGGTAGTTTACCCCTCACAGAGTTATAATTTCCAGGAACTTTAACAAACTACAGTGCCCAGAATTCTTTGAGGGGGGGGAAATGTGCTTCGAATGTGCCAACTCCCATCTTTTGCGGGGGCTCAACTAGTGCCAGCGCCTTCTGTCAAAAGTTTGGGTGTAACCTTCGACACCTCCCTTTCCACGGAGGCGCAGGTTGCAGCCACAGCTAAGGTGGCATTTTTCCATCTCCGCCAAATCAAGCAGTTGGTCCCTTGCCTCTCTCGCCCTGATCTGGCCACAGTGATCCATGTGAGGGTCAGCTCCAGGCTTGATTATTGTAACTCGCTTTACGCGGGGCTGCCCTTGAAGCTGACCCAGAAACTCCAGCGGGTGCAGAATGCTGCAGCGAGGCTCCTTACGGGGTCCTGGCCCCAGGACCACATTCATCCAGTGCTTTACCAGCTGCACTGGCTCCCGGTGGAGTACAGGATCAGATTTAAGGTGCTGGTTTTGACCTTTAAAGCCCTATGCGGCTTGGGACCCTCGTACCTACGGGACCGCCTCTCCTGGTATGCCCAGCAGAAGACGTTAAGGTTCACAAATAACAATATTTTGGAGATCCCGAGTCATAAGGTGGCTAGACTGGCCTCAACTAGGGCCAGGGCCTTTTCAGTATTGGCCCCGACTTGGTGGAACGCGCTCTCACAGGAGACCAGGGCCCTGCGGGATTTGACATCTTTCCGCAGGGCCTGCAAGACGGAGCAGTTCCGCCTGGCCTTTGGGTTTTGATTTGGGCCATTTTAAAATGAGGCTGCATTTTAAAACCATTTTTAAATCTAAATTGTATTTTAATCTGCATTTTAATCAATTTTTCTTTCTTTTACGTTTTATTGCAATTTTATTGATGTCAGCCGCCCTGAGCCCGGCTCTCACTGGGGAGGGTGGGATATAAATAAATTATTATTATTTATTTAAATGTATGATTCAAACGCAGTCTGTGTCTGGGACGAGAAGGCTCAGTGGCCCCAATTCACATGCTGTAAACTGGAAGAGGAGTGAGTGGTGAGGAGAACCACCGTGTGACCAGGAGCTGTGGAAGTGAGAGATCAGGTGAAGCTCATGTGCTGATTTGAAACAACCAGACAACTCTTTGACTTCAGGCATCTTGTGGAAGGATGGGAACCCCGAGGCATTCCTGGGCTACATTATCTCTGGGTGATTCCAGGCAGTTGTGTTTATGAGTGAGGCTCAATCACATACTGGCAAATTCAGGCTGTGCAAAAAAAAAAGCCCCCTTTCCACAACACATCCCCAGCCAGATCAGACTTTTTGCGATAAGGAAAGTGATGGGGGAAATGCACTGGGAAGTGTGGGATAACACTTGCTTAATGCAATATCATGTAACCTCCCCGCAAACAAATTAGAATGTGTGTTGAATGAGAATTAATATCCCCTAACAGCATCGCAAAGTTTGTGCCAGCAAATTAGGATAAAAGTTTGATGAACAGGTGATAGACCATTGGCCAGGCTGGCTGGGGCTCATGGGAGTTTTAATGGTGCCTGGGAAAGGGGCCTTTTGTAGGGGCTGTTGCATTTTAATTTAATTTTGGTGCTTTTTGTTTAATTCACATTAGGGTCTGCCCAAATTTTCTCTCCTGAGGCTGATGTCATATTAAAACATTATTATTTATTTATTAATTATTGCTGCTTTTTGTGCGCGAAATCCCCCAAAAGTTAACATACAAAATGAAGCAAAATACCAATTACTGTACAAACAAATTGCATTGCAGAGAGATTAGAATATCAGGCATCCCCAAACTTCGGCCCTCCAGATGTTTTGGACTACAATTCCCATCTGCCCTAACCACTGGTCCTGTTTGCTAGGGATCATGGGAGTTGTAGGCCAAAACATCTGGAGGGCCGCAGTTTGGGGATGCCTGGATTAGATGAAGCTACATGTGCTGAAAAGATTTTTTAAAACAACACAGCGGAAACCCAACATGAGAGGGGAGAAGAAACAAATGCAGTTGTCATCATGTTGCTGCACACATATGCTATTGCTCCGACTGACGCTGGGTATGTCTCTCTTCCTTTTGACACTTTCCCATCTGCAACTGTACATGACCTTTCCACGCACACCCCAGTTCACGGCGCATCTTGGATACATTTGCCATACTGTTTCCTTAGGCTGCTGGCATCAGACTGAAGGTCTAGCTAGCCATCCCAGAGAACAGTACCCTGGCTGATGCTGTGTGGATGCAGTTTTGCTCTCACGCTGTAACAGTCTGTCACAAACTATTGTACGAGTGGAGGAGTTATGCCCTGAGAGTACGGCTGTTACGAGATTACAGACCACTAAACTGCAGCAAGTGTTTGCCCAGGTTTGGCAAAATGCAGCAGAATTCAGAAAACAAATGATTTGGGAATATTTCTTCGCTCTCAGCAGGTCCGGCTACCATCAGGCAGTGTGAGGTGGATGCCTCAGGTGGCTTGGGGTTTCATGAAAGGACGGCAAACGAAGAGGTTATGGGCTGCATCAATAGGAGTATAGCATCTAGATCTAGGGAAGTAATAGTACCACTGTATTCTGCTCTGGTCAGACCTCACCTGGAGTACTGTGTCCAGTTCTGGGCACCACAGTTCAAGAAGGATACGGACAAGCTTGAACATGTCCAGAAGAGGGCAACCAAAATGGTCAAAGGCCTGGAAACGATGTCTTATGAGGAACGACTTAGGGAGCTGAGTATGTTTAGTCTGGAGAAGAGAAGGTTAAGGGGTGATATGATAGCCATGTTCAAATATATAAAAGGATGTCATATAGAGGAGGGAGAAAGGTTGTTTTCTGCTGCTCCAGAGAAGCAGACATGGAGCAATGGATTCAAACTACAAGAAAGAAGCTTCCACCTAAACATTAGGAAGAACTTCCTGACAGTAAGAGCTGTTCGACAGTGGAATTTGCTTCCAAGGAATGTGGTCGAGTCTCCTTCTTTGGAGGTCTTTAAGCAGAGGCTTGACAGGCATACCGTGTTTCCCCCTTTTTAAGACACCGTCTTATAACTTTTTTTCCTCAAAAAAACACAGGGTGGCTTACTTTCGGTGGGATGTCTTATTTTTTTTAATTACTGGTACGGTTTTTACGGCTCAGGGCGCTGGCTCAGGGCGCTGCTGTGCTCTCTTGAGTGCTCAGCACTGCAGCAGCCACTGGTTCCGGGCGGCGGGGCAGCAGGCGTCCTTGGCCAGGCCAGGCGGAGGCCACTGGCTCAGGCGCTCCCCCCGCCGCTGCAGGGTGCTCCAAGCTCCTTGGCTGGGCCAGGCAAGGAAGAAGCAGTGAGCCCAGCGATGGTGGCAAGCGGAGCACGGGGATGCAGCCAGGAAGGCGGGAGCGCGATCAGCTGTTAAGCAGAGCTCTTGGCCGCATGGAGTGACTCTGTGAGTGGAGGTGCCTGTGGGGGTTGGTTTCCATGGCGCGGAAGTATGGCTTATTTTGGGGGTATGTCTTATATTTCTCAAATGCTTAAAAACCCTGCCATGGCTTACTTTATGACTATGTATTAAAAAGGGGGAAACAGGGTATGTCAGGAATGCTTTGATGGTGTTTCCTGCTTGGCAGGGGGTTGGACTGGATGGCCCTTGTGGTCTCTTCCAACTCTATGATTCTATGATTTAATGTTGTTGCATTTTTGCTCCCAGGGAGAGGCACTTGTGGGTTTCACACAGACCTAATGTATGAAGCATCCCTGATGGAATGAGCACCCTCAAAAGGCCCATAGCCCTTTAGTGCTGAATCTGATCCTGGCCTGACTCCAGGCTTCAGGATGCTGGATCCAGCACCCTAAAAAATTTAGCCACTAGCGATGACGTGTGGCCACAGGAGCACGCTCGACATGCACTCGGTGGTTGGAAACTGCCATTTAATTTTCCCCATAGTGCTCCAGAGTGATGATACATTGGAGGCATTGTGGGTAATTAAAATGGAGGGGGGTGAAATACAGTGGCAGAGCTGCGGGATGGGAGAGAGCATGTTATGGGTGCATGTTATGGGCCCAACACCTACCTGAGGGTGCTGCATGCTGACGCCAAACCCGTTTGACTGGGGTCCCAGGATTTGCTCCAGGAAATGAAAGCTTGGATTCTGCAGCCAAAGCTTTCAAGCAACTATTGATTCTCAGCCCAAATTCTAAATGACCTTGTGCGGTAAGAAGTCTTGTTGATTTGCCAGTGAAACCTGCCACTAACCCCAAGTTCTACCACGGCGGCTGAATGGCACAGGCCGCCACTGCCGCCCGCCTGCTTCCTGCTTCATTAGGTGTCACCTTGTGGGCTTCCAGCAGCATTAATAAAGCCTTTAACATTGTTAATTGCTTCCTCGTCTGAGAAGAAGAGGCTTGGGGGCAGCAGCCAGAGCGAAGCGAGCGGCGGTTAATAATGCTGCTCAGAACTTGTTGACTGTGCTGTAGCTCAAGGCTTTCCAAACGCTGTCTCTGCACTCCTCCCAGGGCCGAAAGGAGGTTAGTTTAACCTCTGGTTTGCTAGTAAAACTGAATTAAGGTAAAGGGACCCCTGACCATTAGGTCCAGTCGTGACCGACTCTGGGGTTGCAGCGCTCATCTCGCATTATTGGCTGAGGGAGCCGGCGTACAGCTTCCAGGTCATGTGGCCAGCATGACAAAGCCGCTTCTGGCAAACCAGAGCAGCACATGGACATGCCGTTTACCTTCCCGCTATAGCAGTTCCTATTTATCTACTTGTATTTTGACGTGCTTTCGAACTGCTAGGTTGGCAGGAGCTGGGACCGAGCAACGGGAGCTCATCCCGTCACAGGGATTCGAACCGCCGACCTTCTGATCAGCAAGCCCTAGGCTCAGTGGCTTAACCCACAGCGCCAACCTGTGTCGCAAAATGATGCATGTCTAAACAGTGTGTCAGCCACATGAAAAGCTTGGAAAGGTTTTTTAAAAATGTAATAGAATATGTAATACGTAATTTTCTTTTTCCTATTTTCTGTTACTTTCAGGGTTTTTTGTTTTGTTTTCTTCTTGTGTTGAAATGTATCAGAATTTCTGGGTTCTATGGAGTCCAAATCCCCTGGGAAGGGGAAGCAGGATGCAGTAGGTTAAACCAAGAAAATGTTCCTGCAGGCTTCATGCTCACAGTCAGCACACTGCCGCACATGCAACACCTTCGAACGGTATTGCCTAAATGTTTTTTAATGGGGGAATAGTTTCTGAAGAAACCTATTCCATACAGGAGACCTGTTTGTACCTTTTGCTTTAGTTCAGCTGGAAGAACAACTCCATTTTTCAACCGCCAACACAGGTTAGAATCCCCATAGTAATAATCCCTTTCAGCAAACACTGAAAGGATTGACTCTGCAATAAAAGGAGTTACTTTGTATGTGCGCATGTGTGAATGTGAACATGCATGTGATTGTTAAAGGATTTTGCAGCCCCCTTAAGGCCACCCACCCCATCTAGGGAGAGAGAGCGCTTCTGGCTAGCAAGAATCCTGGGAGCCTCCCTCCCTCCTGTGTGCTTCCCCATTCAGTCCCTTCAGTTGTGCACATAATCCAGAGTAAAGCGGTAGACTGACATGGTGGAATACTTCTGGGCTCTTGCAGTAGCAGTCAGGGCTCTCAAATTTCAGCAGCACTCCTTGCAGCGTCAAAATTTGGCATGCCCCCCACTTCTCATGCTCCATTCTACAGCATTGTTGTGGTGCCCCCTGAAGTGTGGAACATAAGAAGCTCTTATGCTGGGTCAAACCATTACTTCATCTAGCGCAGAATTATCTACACTGATTGGCAGCAACTCTGCAGGGGACATTCCCAGCCCCACTTGGGAGACTGAAACTGGACTTTCTGCATGCAAAGCAGCTGTTCTACCACAGAGCCACAGCCCTTCCTCTGTGAAGTGGCACAGTCCAGAATTCTAGTGCCTCGGTCAAACACTGCACTCTGGGAGAGATGACTTCATAACTCAAGTTGTACGGTTGCAGGTTGCAGAAGCTGGGGTGCAATATGTACTGTACAGTACTGTGCTAATTTTCTACTTGCAGGGAGATATTTTTTTTTAAAAAAAGTAAGGAAGTGCTGGAAAATATTGTTTTCCCTCCTCAGCTACAGGTTGAAATGATACTGGCTCTCGGCATCCCCTGGGAGCTTCTCCAAGAGCCATTTTTATGGTGCATTCATGATTATTTGATCCTGCTTTGAAAAAACTTTTCACCTACAAAAGTCCCTGTTCCTTTTGCATTCAGTGTGTGTTCGCCAACTTCCTGCTGAAATCCTTGTAACTTTCCATACTGCAAAGGTTCCAAGGTTTTGTGTTGCACTCACTCCTGTGCCCCTCTGCATGGCAATCATGCAGTAATGTTGGGGAAGCGTCAAAGAACAGCTAATAAAGCAAAATGATATATGGATGCTCCAGTATAAATCTGCTACCAAAGCATTATTACTGAGTCACAATACACCCGCAAACCCTGCAGAGCAGCACCAGTCTGGAGGGGCCTGGGTGTGGTCTTCAAGGAGCCCTGAGCGGCATTTAACACTCCCCTCTCATTTAAAGCCAGTCAAGACCTAGGCCTCAGACAGCCATACTCACTCCACGAAGCCTGTCTGTGTCTGACACTAAATCTTTAGCACACACACACACACACCCTCTGCCTCTGGGTGGAGAGAAAGGAAGATTATAATGCGAATCGGATAGAAGTTCAGAGCAGCCTCATAAAGATTAATTACGATCAGGGGGCTTTTAGCACATTAATCGCGTACGGAAGTGGCATTCTATGCCAACTGCATCCTCCGACCGGGGAGAGCTTGGAAAGGGGGGGGGCACGGGAGAGATGCCTAGGCTTTCTGAGCCAGAAAGATGTCTGTGGCATCACTGGAGGCACAGCTAAGAATGCAGAGCTAGCTGGGATGCATGGGTTCAATTCATGGGGGTGGCCAGGGGGCAGGGAGGGGCAGCCCCCCAATCAATAAAAATGCATAGCTAACCAAGGTTCTGCCCCCTCAAACAAGAGGCCTCCCCCCCCAAAAAAAACCCCAAAATCCTGGCTATGCCCATGGTTCAATTCCCCTGCTTTGGGAGATCTGAAAATAATCAGCTAAAGCAGGGTCCCCACCAAACTAAGGCCCGGGGGCCGGATACGGCCCAATCACCTTCTAAATCCTGCCCCTGGACGGTCTGTGAATCAGCATGTTTTTACATGAGTAGAATGTGCCCTTTTATTTAAAATGCATCTCTGGGTTATTTGTGGGGCATAGGAATTCGTTCATATTTTTTCCCCAAAATAATATAGTCTGGCCCCCAACATGGTCTGAGGGACAGTGCACCGGCCCCCTGCTGAAAAGGTTTGCTGACCCCTGAGCTAAAGGTAGAAGGCGAGTGCCATCAACAGACAATAGAGCCCCCCCCCCCCCTGAAACAAACCAGAGGCTCTGGACCGCAGGTTGGCAGTGCAGTTCCTCAGAACGAGGCCAGGTAGCTGAGATCACTCTCAGATCCCCGTTTTTTCCTTTTATTTCCCCCCCCCCTTGTGTGCTGAAGTGTGTGAGGTGTATCACTAAGAAGAATCAGGGGCCAAGTTGGGGAAGTGGGTGTTTGCATCTTCTCTGCCCCCCAACTCTCTTCCCATCTTTGCAGCCAGGACTCCGGGGTTCTTTACCAAGCCTCGGGGGTGGGGGGGTGGAAGGCAATCCAGTGGTCTAGAAGGAGGAGGGGGGTAGCAGTTTGATTCCCCACCACCACCAGAACCTGAAATCTACAATCAGAGATCTCGGCCTGAGGAAATGGGTTGCAGATGATGTCTGGGACTGGGACGCTGGGGAGCCCCTTCTCCTGCTTCCATAGACACGTGCTCCCTGACCATCTGCCCCGGCCTCCCCTCATCCCCGGGGGGGCAATAAAGAGCCACTCAGGGTGAGGTTTTGCAGAGCCCAGATGTGATTGATTCCTCCCCCTTTAAAATAAAAAATGGGGTGGGGGGGGTGGGAGAAAAGCTAGCCATCGCAAAGAAGAGAGCGTTCATGGTTCCCCAGAGGCACGCAAGAGCTTCAACAGCTGCTTAGAACCGGGGGTGATGATGGGATGGAAAGGGAATCGCCTTCTGTACCGGTACAGAAATGCAGCTGTTTCTGGGGAAGGACCAGCAAGAAGAGAAGCTGTCAGCCACTCGCTAGAGCAGCAAAGGCTAGCGCCAGATGCGGGCGGGGTACAAGAGGCCAGTTGGCAAAGAAATGTGTATGTATAGGGAGGAATTCTCGCCGGAATGATCTCTCCGTCTCCTTTAAAAAGGGGCTTTGGAGAGCCGAGGCAAAGCGGCATAGGGCGGGGGAAGGGCGCCATCTGGTGGCAGACTTGCTGCACTCGCACAGAGTCGAGCGCGCCGCCCCGAGCTAATCTCGTGCTTCCCCGACAGGCGTCTTGCTCCCTTTTCATCTGTCGCTGAAGAACCATCGTGCAACCGCCTTCCCCGCCCTGGCACGCTCCTTTTATAGTAAGGGAGAAGTTGGATCTTCAAGCCCCAATTCGAATCCCTTTCTGGACCCCCGACCCCCGCACCCCACTTCCAGGAACCGCGGCTAGGGCTCCGCGCGACGCTGCCAGAGATAGGGATAATTAATGGAGGCGCAAAAGCGATTAATGGAGGGAAATGGTTTGGTTCCCCCCCCCCCAGCCGCACATCTAGCAGTGCCAGGATCCAGAGAAATAAACAAGGGGGAGGGGGGAAAGTGAGGGAGTTTCATTGGCTCACCAAAAATGAAGGAAAAAGAGAGGGGGTGCAAGAGCCTATAATTGGCACCCCTGAGAGACCCGGTGCGGGATGATTCACACGGCTGGAATCCTGATATCTCTGCAAACGAAACCTTTTTAGGAATGGGCAAAAGTGTGCTGTGCGCCGTGGCAGGACGCCAAAGGGAGGGGAGAGGAGGCGGATCCGGGGAGGGCGATCTCTCAGGCAACCCAGATCAGCCAATTTCCCTCCGCCCCTCAAGAAATGCCATCATTGCCCCATTCCGATGGATGGGGCTGATGTCATCTCAGACCATGCTCAGCATTTTGAAGGCAAATAAAAATGCTAGACGGCCTGAGAATGCGGCTTCCTTTTACTGCCTTTGATCTTAGCTTGCCTCCTACAAGGTGGGTCACTCTGGGCCATGTTGTCCGTTTATTTCCCTGTTTTTCTAAGCCCATCATTTGATCCCAGGGAGAAAGTGGAGGCTGGTCCACTGGGGCCAAGAGGATTCTGCCCCCCAAACTCAGCCAGTCCCCACCTGCCTGCCTGATTTATGGCCTCCTTATGACCAGTCCAGGGTCTAGCCTGCCAATCTAGGCACATGAGCAAGTTGGTAAAGAGACTCATGTGCATTCAATTACCTGGGTCCCAAGTCTTTTAAGGTTAATGTGTCAATTTTAACCCCTTGAATTGGGGTCAGGAACACAAGTCTGGTGCCGTATGACATTAGGGACCTGACAGTTGCATTCTTCACTAGTGATTTCTGAAAAGGTCTACAACTACAACAAAATGGGACTACAACTCCCATTATCCCTGACCCTTGGCCATGCTGGATGGGGCTGAAGGGAACTGGAGTCCAGCAACACCTTGAGCCAATGAGGTTTTCCATGGCTGATGTAGGAAAGAACAGAACGGAAGAAGAGAAGCATAGATCTGTCAACTTCATTTAACTCCAAAGTCACAATTTATAAACTCACAAGCTTCAGAGCACTGCCTTCTTGACAAATTTGATGAAAAAGAATTGATGGTTTTCCTGTTTCTATTTCTAGAAAACAGATGGCTTTCCCTTTTCTAAACAATGAACATCAGCATCTGTCTTTTTGTTAGAATTTTCTCTCTTATATCATCTCAGTTCAGGAGCCTCAAAAAGAAAAACCCCACCCCAAAACACTATGATTAAGATTTTGCTTGTGTTTGTGTAATTGATTAATCAATATGGTGAGCTGGCTCAAATATATTTAATCAGTTAACACATGCAGACTAGAAAGTAAAGTACACTGGATAATTTATTAGAGCACCAGATTCTATGTACTTTGTCTTCCACCAAGGCAGTCCCAGGCTTGCCTGCTTCTCAGCACCCAAAATCCATCAACGTCCAAGAGTATCCGAGAGGAAAAAGTTCCCTGCTGGTTCCAGAACACAAAGCAACATCTTGGCTCTAAGGATGGCATGTTCAGTGCCTCGTAGCCCTTGGGCAAGTCCAGAGTCCAGCCAAGACTATGGGGAAGCTTCCTGTTGCAACCAGCTATCAAGCCACAGGAGGCCCAAACAGGTCCATAGTTTCCACCACCAAGGAGAGATGCTCCAGGAAGGAGCTGATGGACACACGCAGAATCCGGGCTTCATCTGCTCTCCATCGACTGCAAAACAATAAAATATATATGAAATGTAAAACGTCACACTTGCACTACACTTAACAGTCCAATGAACATGCCACTCCTTCTGCCAATATTCTCTTTCTATTCTAGTCCTTGAGCTTGATGGAAATTAGCGAGGAGGATGCACAGAGGGGTTCTGAGAAGTGGTACCAGGCATATGGGGCACCAGGGAGGAAAAGGCAGAGTTGTTTCAGGGAACAGAAGACGTCTAGAGGTTGAGGAGCAAAGATCAGAGGCAGAGATGTATCGGGATACAAGAATGCTGTCATAAGGATGGGAGAGCATGGCCATAGAGGGCTCTGAAGGCAAGAGCAAGGAGTTTGTGATGCATCCAGGAGCAGGCAGGGAGGAGCATCATGTTACCAGAGTGTTGTGAGAGATGAATGATTTTGGCAGCTAAGTCACAAGGGAAAACAACAGAAGGTTGGGGTGCAGAAGTCTTCATTTCTGCAGGCAAGAGATGACGACAAGGGCATCCCACCAACTTTCATTCACTAGCAGTGGGCACACCCCACCCCTTGGGGAAGGGCCCCAGCTCAGTGGGAGAGCAGCCATGCAGATGGTCAATCCCTGGTAGGTCTGGGAGCTTTGCCTGTCTGTCCCCCTGAAAAACTGCAGGTGGGCCTGTGCTAAATGGATGATAGGCAGATTCCTACGTCCCCAGGAAGTTGTCCTGTGTGCAGAAGCACACTGATCCAAATGCAGGTCTTGCTCAGCACACCACTTTATTTTACTTGCAACCCACTCTTCCTACAAGTTATGCTCAAAACAACCCTGCAGGCCAAGAAACAGACTCATTCAAAACGGTTCAGCTCCAAGGGCCTTCTGGCGGTTCCCTCATGTGAGAAAAGAGGTTACAGGTTACAGAGAACCAGGAAGAGGGCCTCCTCGGTGGTGGCATCCACCCTGTGGAACGTCCTCCCATCAGATGTCAAGGAGATAAATAACTATCCAACTTTTAGAAGACATCTAAAAGCAGCCCTGTATCAGGAAGTTTTAAATGTTTTATGTTTTTATATCTATTGAAAGCTGCCCAGAGTGGCTGGGGCAACCTGGTCAGATGGGCGGGGTACAAATACCGGTAATAATGTTGTGGTTGTTGTTGTTGTTTAAACCCTGGTTCAAGTCCAAGAAGCCATCCATTACAGCGCCACCTTGTCTCTCATCCTCCTGCAGCTTATGCAGGAGACCTTCCAGCAGGCTGCACCCAGGACTCAGAGCCCACCATCTGCCCCGACTGGCACCACCCCTTGCCTCTTGTAGAAGGGGGCGCCTGGCCAATACTCACACATGCAAGATGTCCTCCGTCACCTCCAGTTCCTTGCTGATCCCTTCTTTGCGGGGCTCAGGGTCAGGGGCCAGGGAGCCCAGCGCAATCTGGGCCAATGATGATGATGGGAAAGGGATCCTCAGCTCACTGATGTTGGGGGGGGGTAGCGTTAAGGAGCATAAAATGTACAAGAAAATCCCCCCACACTCACACACATACACAGGCGCACACTGCCTACCTTCCCAACAAGAGACACTTTCTCTATTCAAGGTCACCTTTGTATTCTGTGTTTAATATTTCAGGGATAGCTTCATCTAGTCCCTGGTTTTCAGCTGAGGTGCTCTGACACGGAGTAGAATCCCTGCTTATCCATGACTGTGGATGGGAGAAAACTCAAGACCAATGTTCAAATTGCAGGGCGGAGGGCAGAGGGGGCCACATACAAAGCATGAACTCTGAAACAGGGCTATAGCCCCACCCCAACGTGCACTTACTAGGCTGGGAGTAGCGGTAAGTCTTTGAAAGCACTCGGACTTCCTTCAAAGTAAACTTACTTAGGATCAAACTGCGTTCCTCATGATCAGGAGAAAACAAAAGGGCCTGATTGAGCAGACAATATTGCATCCCTAAATAACCCCAACTGCAGAAATTGAACACGTCTTTGCTTAGAGTGGCCATTGACACTTGTCCAAAGGAATAGACACTAATTTGCATACGCTGTGTGTGGATGCGTATTAAAAAATATTAGTAGTTTCTCTCCTACTAAGTCATAGTCACTAGACCCATTGATTTCAGTGATTCCGTGTATGACTCTGGAATGCCCGGCCATTCAAATAGAGGACCCCTTCATACAGAGAACTGTCACCTGTCCACATCTTAAGCCTCTGATAGCCCTGAAAATTGGCAACAGTCTTATGTAAAATAGGACACCTGAGCATCTTATATTTGCTGTTCTTCTTCTGCTAATGAGTGAACGTCATGCCATTTCCTCTTTCATCCCGGCCATTTCCACATTCTGAATAATCTAAATAGGATCCATTTGTTTGTATATTTAGGTTACTTCCTAAACAAACAATGCAAAATTAAGAGACAGTCATGAAGTAAGTTTTTTGGCAAGGAGTGCTAGGATGGGAAGCATCCATGAAATCCACCTTGTCTTAGACACACACCAGTGATGCATCAAAGGAGCACCTTGCTTCATTTAGCTCTTAAGGGGGAGAGAGAGAGAAAGAGAGAGAGAAAGAGAGAGAGAAAGAGGGGAGGAGGGAGGAGGGGGGAGGGAGGTTGCATTGGAAGTAAGCAGGGACACCGCAGGGGCTTGAACCCCGTCCTGGAAACCAGGAGCGCCGACCACCAGCGTCTTTTGCTTTTTTTTGGCCAATGCAACAAGGTGAAAAGCAAAACCTGAGAGAACACTCTGAATACAGAATGTTCTCTCAGGAAAAAAGAAAACCCTTAAGAGTTATGAAGTTGCAGACAAAACACAATCGAGGTTTTATCCCTTGCCAAGCAAGGGATATTCACCTAGATTGGGTTAAGTCACAGAGTGCCATGTTGACTGCCATTAATTTGCAGAGACTGGTTCCAGTCTTCAAACTCTGCCTTTATGCTCACCTTTTTGTTTGTCCCTCTGAAGTGTGAATTCATGGGCCTGGAAGTTCCTTCTGCTGGTCTGTGAAATGCAATCTGGACTCATTAGTTTGTCCCCGGCCCTTTCCCACCAATTCCAGAGAAATGTTTTTTGAACACAGCTGTTCTTACTGACCTGACTTCTGCAGGAAGAGCTGGCTCCACCTGAGTGTGGTGGGCTCTTGGACAGAACTGTGAAGAGATCAAGCGGGGGAAATGGAGAAGCCAGCACAAAAGGATTGTACTGAAAAAGATCACTGAATTGTGAGGTGTGAAGTTCACTTGCCGTTAAGTTTCCTGAAGGCTTGCAAAATTCTATTTCTTGTGTCGCTGAGATGCACCTGGAAGAGACTAGGGTCTTCAGCAGCCCTCCCCTCCAGACACAGGAGCAAAAACAGCCGGTTACCTGAAGCAGCGCAGTCAAGACGCAGGTGCCTCTCAGTCCTACACTGAAGATGTTCACTTGATGTATCTGACACTGTCAATGGAGCATATCTGCTTCTGGCACAGGTAGCTCTGTGACGTCTGTAAAAAAAAGAGCTGGAACAAAACAAGGATGGCTGTCCCACCAAAAGATGTACCTTATTGTGTGGTGATGGCACAGGAAGGGGCCTCCCCTGCAGTGGTGTCCCGACAAGAGACGTCCCTCTAGGTAGAAGCACGGAGAACGACTGCATTAGGCTTTTGAGTTCGCAGCTCATCTGAAAAAGTGATTGAATAACCAACATTGCTCAATACAAGCTCTTTGGAATATTTAGTTTGCATATTTGATGTATGATTCCATTTAGAGCCTACCTTTTCTCCAACAGGCTCAGTTTGCTTGAATGGTCCCCCTCACGGCGACCTGAAAGAATCTTTGTACAAAGAGTTGCAGGCAGAACACAACAGAAGTTTTCCCCTCAGCCAAGCACAAGATACTCACCTAGCTGACCTTCAGCCAGAAGACACACAACTGTATTCCTGCTCTAATTATTATGATAGAGCATTTAGAGATTACTTGTTAGTTATTACTGCATATCGCCACCTCTGATAATTCAAAAGGTTTTTTAATAGAAGCTACGATTGCAGTTGAAGGTAACCAAGTGAAAGGTTACAGGCAAAGGAAGCAGTTTGCTACACCAGGTTTTTAAATATATTACCTTAGGAACAGAAGTACTGGCAAGGATCCAAATTTTAGTATTTGTTGGAAACCCAGCAACTATCAACCCTATCATGCAAGTTTTCACCAAAAAGCCAGTAATACAATTTGGGTCAAATTCAATTTCTAATAAAGTCTCAGCATTTATGGATAATGTTCCCTGCAGTAAATAGTCATACCTGTACCCCAGGCAAAGAAAATTGGGAGCTACATGCCTCCTTTATCTACAGGATTTAAGGGTACAGACCTCTATTCCAAAACGTTTCACAATTGTGGGTTGTTATGATTTTGTGTGGCCCCTCTCTGGTCATTAGTGGAACAATCCGCCACCCCCTTATGTATGAGTAAAAATGGCCAGAGAGTCGGGATTCATAAGATTTCAAATATTTTCTCAGTCATTTCAGCCTTACCATTAACAGACAAAATTTCTGCCCTTTATGTACAGGAAAAAATGGTCAAGGCTCATCCTTCCTAATTCTGAATATGTTTGTGCTTAAATGTGTGCTGGACTTTTTTGCTGGCAAAATGGTGAAAACCTCTATTCACTCCAATGCCTCTACCAGGCCGCCTCTACCATTGCCATCAGTAGATTGACCCTCAAAATGCCCTATTTGCTTTTTCACACTGAAATCAGCAAGGCAACTGTGACAGACAAAGGAAGCCGTTTTGATGCATCAGCTTTTAAAATGGGTATTCTAAATGGGTATTCTACCTTAGGAACAATGGCTGTATAGCATTTTTGTCAACAAGGCAACCTGAGCTAACATGAAATTAGAACGATGTTGTCTTCTCCCCCTCTGCTTTGCTCTTTATCACATGCACAGCTTTCTTTCCCCCTGGATCCCCCTACCCTTCTCACTTCTAAGTCTTACCTGTGTTAAAATCTTACCAATCTTGGTTTGTCCAACTTCTAGAGCGAGGTTCTGGAGCAGGTGGTCGCAGACCAGATCCAGGTGCTCTGGGAAGAAGCTGATTTTCTGGATCCATTTCAATCAGGCTTTAGGCCTCTTTTGGCACAGAAACTGCCTTGGTCGCCCTGTACGATGACCTCTGTCGAGAGACAAGGCGCTCAGTGACCCGGAGTGCCTTCCATCACCTTCAGCTGGTGGCCCAGCTACGCCCCTCTCTGGACAGGGATAGCCTGACTCCTGTTGTCTATGCTCTGGTAACCCGTTATTGTTATTGTTGTTATTTTTGTTTTGATTTTGTGTATTTGATATTTTATGTGAACCGCCCTTAGACCTTCGGCTATAAGGCGGTATAGAAAATAAATAAACAATTAAATAAATAAACAAACTTTGGCAATGGAAACGCCAGCCTTCTTTTTATGAAATGGCTTCTCCAGTTGCCTTTTTAAAAGAAAAGCCTTCTATTTTCTGCAATGATTCTTCACTCTGTTTGAAGCAGGCTTCATATCCACCTACCCTTTCCTCTGCTCCTTTGTACATCCAAAGACTTCTTGGTCGAAAGGTATATAAACTTGATTTTGCCCCTCACGTTCTTTCATTTGTCTTAGTTTTCCCTTGGCTTTTCTAGTCATCAGGTGTATCTGCTTTTCTTGATTCTCTTTAAAATCTTCATCTTGGTATTTTTACGAGTTTTCAGTTTAAATTTTGCTTGGCTAAGCTTTGTTTTGGGGACTTTCAATTTCCTTTTAATTTAAAATGCATTGCCTCTCCTAACACTGAATTAAGATATCTATCTCTTTATCTTCTATCTATCTACAAGCAACATTTAAACTTGCCAACTACCGGTAGGGAGATCAGAAGTGAACATTTGTTGTATCTCTTTTTAAAGTTGTAAATAACAACTTCCGCTCTGACCAGTGAGAGGGCTAAAACCAGTATTATAGCCAGGGACAGTCTCACTCACTAGACTCTGGCTCGCTCCTTCCACCACCTGTTCTGTTGGTCATAATGACACATAAAAAAGTCCCTTGGCGCATTAATACAGTGGATACAAATGTGTTTGTTTTCAACACAGGATCATTGCGCATGGGTGAGAAATTAGTACCGGCCCCACTCCCTAATAACAGGGTTCCTGGGGTGCCAACTTGAATAAAATATTGGGGGGGGGCAGACGGTAAGCCCTGCCCTACATAGTCACATGACACGGCACACACAATTAAATGGCAATGCCCATCAACTTTGGGGGGGCGGGTTTCCCGGCCCCCTCAAATTTTTTTTGTGGGGGGGCTTAAGAGGAGTTAGCTCCTAAGCTGGGGTATGTGTCATTCCTGGATCAATGTCTTCGTTTGCTTGGCTATGTGTAGCACCTGCTGTGCCTTTTAATGACATTTTGCCCATGAATCGCACTGATCTGAGCATTAAAGATTTTAGTAGACACTGCAGCCTGAGTTTGAGTGGGAGCCAGGAAACTCTCCTTCACAGAGTGTTTTTTGGAGGTTCTCCTTGTGGGAGGGGCCCCAAAATGGATAGCCTATCGCTTTAAGAAAATGGTTTAAGAACTTCAGCTCTGGCCAGTGAGAGGGCTAAGACCAGTATTATACCAGGGACAGTCAGCAGCGGAGGAAGCTGCTTGGGCTCCTGGGGCACGAGCTGCCCATAGGGGCAGGGTGAGGGCGGGGTGAGCCATCCATAGGGGCAGGGTGCATTGTGGGGCCTCCAGAGTCTGCCTGGCTCCTCCCTCTCAGTCCCCTACATCTGGGGGGGGAGGCAGCGGGCAGATCGTTTGGACAGATCGGAGCCTGCACACTCTCAAGCCACCGTGTCTCTCCGAGGAAAGAAGCATGGCTCAGGCACACTGCAGGCCCTGTGTTGTGGTGAGTGCCGCTTGGCATTTTGTCAGCCCTCTCAGAGGTGACACCTGGGGCGGCTCTGCACTTACCACACACCCCTTCCTCCGCCACTGGTGGCCGGTGGTGGGGTGGGGGTGCGGGGGAGAATTGCCCCCCTAATCTAGCTATATATAAATATAAACTGGGCATGTGGGTTATTATCCACTTTTATCCGAAACCGCTTCACCAATTGCAGTGCATTCAAATTTGAACACAACGTCCAAAGCGAATGGGCGAAGGCTCTTATGAGGTTTTCAAACATGGGCGTAGGCGGGGGGCAGGAGGGGGCAGCTGCCCCCCCTAGAAGCAAAAAAATTAATGTATTTTACAGACCATAACCAGCACTTTTCCCCTCCAAAAACTGAAGTGGAAAGGGCTTTGCTTTAGCAAGAGCAGCTAAGTCTCCGCTTGCTGGGGGGGGGGGGAACACAGCAGTAACAAAAACACATCAAATAAATAAAGCAAAGTGGCTACCAGTAGTTAAGCAGTTAAGACAATGGAGCATATATCCCCAGGCAAGATTCGATAGCTGACCATTTCACCCTATTGTTCTTAAGTGGGAGTTGTTAATGAGCATTCAGGAACATTAAGAGTTCTATTGGCGATTTAATGAGGGTGCAGACTCAGAGGATTCAATTTGACTAAGGTGGCTCTGCAAGGCTAAAAAGAAGTGAATAAGAAAGGGGGGAGGCTGTAGCTTTGACAGACACAGTGATGTTTATAAAAAGCATTGGTGTTCCAGTCTGCCCCTCCTCCTGCATCTGTATACTGTAAATCAGGGGTGGCCACCTCCCAAGAGACTCTAATCTACTCAGAGTTTAAAACTGGGGGTGATCTACCCCCTTTTGGGGGGTTCAGGTCAAAGCTGTTGAGTTTTTTTAAAGGAAGGGAAGCCCTGTTTTTTGGGGTTTAGGTCAAACTTGTTGAGCTTCTTTTAGGAGGGAGGGAGGCCCATTTTTGTTTAGGGCTTCAGGTCATAGTTCAACTTTTTTGAGGGAGGAGGAAAATTTTGGGTGAGCTTTTTTTAGGGGTGCCAGTGACCTACCAGTGATCTACCACAGACATCCAGTGATCTACTGGTAGATCACTACCTGTTGGACGTGCCTGCTGTAAATCAAGCAGAGAGAAAGCTGCTTACAAGGCTCCTGTACATGCAGAGTTCCAGCATCACAGCGTCACCCAGAGGCACCCACAAATATGAGTTATCCCTCTCTCTATTTCTTCCTTCCTTCCCTCCCTCTTCCATCCTTAATAAAATACGGGGGGGGGGGCAGATAAGCCCCACATAGAAAGCCCATCAACATGGGGGGATGACTCTTTCAAATACGGTATTTACCAGTAATTGGGGGGGGGGAGGCACCTAGGCCTCTAGGAGTTGGCTGCTATGCCTAGGAGTAGGACAATTCAAGAAAGCAGAACGATGCATATGGTATGGTAATATATCAATAGAATCGTAGAATTGTAGTCGGAAGGGACCACAAGGGTCATCTAGTCCAACCCGCTGCAATGCAGAATTTTTTTCCTAAGGTGGGGCTTGAACCATGGTTGAAATATTATGCTGATATGCAGCAACGCCTGGGAGCCGTCGTGGCTGCGGCCGTGTCTTGCCTCGCCCTCGCCCGCCCTGCCACCCCCTCTCGCCTGCCCGACCCTCCCGTCCTCTCCAGCCAAGCAGGGTAGCCGCCAACGCTACCAGCCCCAGAAGCAAAAGGTGGCCGCTGCTGCCGCCGCCACAATGTCATCAGGCCCGCTGGCCCTTTAGCCCCGCCCACTTCATGGCCCCGCCCCTTCCGTGCCTTGGCCCCGCCCCTGAACGACCATGGCTTGCCCCCCCCCTAGTTTTGATCCTGGCTACGCCCCTGTTTTCAAAGACATATGCCACACCTCCGCCAGGTGAAACCCCCCAAAAGCCCTGTTCCAGAACGCACCACTTAGCCGAAAGTGCATGCTGGGAAAAGAACCAGGTTGCAAACCAGCGCCCTCTAGCGGCAGCTACACTGGTACTACACCTATAGAAGGTAAAGGTAAAGGGACCCCTGACCATTAGGTCCAGTCGTGAACAACTCTGGGGTTGCGTGCTCATCTCGCATTATTGGCCGAGGGAGCCGGTGTACAGCTTCCAGGTCATGTGGCCAGCATGACTAAGCCGCTTCTGGCGAACCAGAGCAGCGCACGGAAACACCGTTTACCTTCCCACTATAGCGGTTCCTATTTATCTACTTGCATTTTGATGTGCTTTCGAACTGCTAGGTTGGCACCTTCCCTCTAAACAGCACCTCAGCTGCCGTTTACATACTAGGCCAAAGCCTTTACAGACTAGGCCGAATGGAGGTACTGACTCACCTGGGTGGGTGGGGGAGACGGGACGGGATATGTCAGGACACAGTGGGACCAGTCACAGGGATGACCCCGGGGTGGGGGGGAGGGGGCGGGATACGTCATGGATCGAGACAGGGTGGTGGCCGTCACAGGGATTAGCCACGGTGGGCCAGCTAGTCAAGTAAATAAAAATATACTTAACTAACTGACCCACTGTGTCGCAGCTAACTCAGTTCTGCCCCCCGCCCATCCCAGTTGCCATGTGTCCTCTTTTTTCAGGTCACATCCTCTTTTTCAGGGGACCGTTTTTAAAATTTGCCAAAATGTCATAGAATCATAGAGTTGGAAGAGACCACAAGGGCCGTCCAGTCCAACCCCCTGCCAAGCAGGAAACACCATCAAAGCATTCTTGACATATGGCTGTCAAGCCTCTGCTTAAAGACCTCCAAAGAAGGAGACTCCACCACATTCCTTGGCAGCAAATTCCACTGTCGAACAGCTCCTACTTTCAGGAAGTTATTCCTAATGTTTAGGTGGAAGCTTCTTTCTTGTAGTTTGAATCCATTGCTCCGTGTCCGCTTCTCTGGAGCAGCAGAAAACAACCTTTCTCCCTCCTCTATATGACATCCTTTGATATATTTGAACATGGTTATCATATCCCCCCTTAACCTTCTCTTCTCCAGGCTAAACATACCCAGCTCCCTAAGCCGTTCCTTATAAGGCATTGTTTCCAAGCCTTTGACCATTTTGGTTGCCCTCTTCTGGACACGTTCCAGCTTGTCAGTATCCTTCTTGAACTGTGGTGCCCAGAACTGGACACAGTACTCCAAGTGAGGTCTGACCAGAGCAGAATACAGTGGTACTATTACTTCCCTTGATCTAGACGCTATACTCCTATTGATGCAGCCCAGAATTGCATTGGCTTTTTAAGCTGCTGCATTACACTGTTGACTCATGTCAAGTTTGTGGTCTATCAGGACTCCTAGATCCTTTTCACATGTACTGCTCTCAAGCCAGGTGTCACCCATCCTGTATTTGTGCCTTTCATTTTTTTTGCCCAAGTGTAGTACTTTGGATATACTCCCCTTCTCTTCTCCTGCCCCCCTCAGCAATATATCACAGTTTCTATAGCCTATGTATAAAGGTAAAGGTAACTGTGACCATTAGGTCCAGTCGTGACCGACTCTGGGGTTGCGGCGCTCATCTCGCTCTATAGGCCGAAGGAGTCGGCGTTCGTCCGCAGACAGCTTCCAGGTCATGTGTCCAGCATGACTAAGCCGCTTCTGGCAAACCAGAGCATTGCACGGAAACGCCGTATACCTTCCCGCCAGATACCTATTTATCTACTTGCTCTTGACGTGCTTTTGAACTGCTAGGTGGGCAGGAGCTGGGACCGAACAACGGGCGCTCACTCCATTGCGGGGATTTGAACCTCCAACCTTTGTAGGGGTATTTAAAATGAGAATCTTCATGGCATCCTCTTTTTTGCTTTTCGAAATATGGCAACCCTAACTTGCTCCCCCCCCTTTAAAATTAATCCTGGCTACACCCATAGCAGGTGGTCATAGCGACACTGCCAATTTGTTGATATAATCAATGAACAATTACCATGTACTTAGAAATTTATCCTTCTTACCCTGCCCATTTATCATCACGCTGCTGTGTTGATTCAACTCCCAGATTGTGCCATTTCCCATACCTGGGTAAAACCAAGATCGTAAAATGAGAGCCTCCCCCCATTTCCCACCTGACAGCTATTTCCATTCTGGCAGTGGCTGTTAGAAAAGAGACCATGGTCAAAGATGGAATATTGCGGTTGAGATCCCCCCCCCCCGGATCCCTGTTTAGTTTATAACCCATTATGATGGTTTCAGGATTTATTTATTTACCCAAAACTGTACACAAGAGTTTTTGCACCATTTGCTCCCTACCAGGACGGGGCTTTCCAAACCATTGGAACAACGGAGAGACAAGTAACCAGTCATTTTTCTTTCCTCTTCTTGGCAGGCCTATTCACCCAACATGTGCATGGTTGGTCCTCAGTGCTGGAGCCAGGAAACTGTGACCCTCCAGGCGTTGGAAGCCAACTCCCATCATCAGCCCCAGGCAGCATGGATGAGGGAAGCTGTACGCCAACAACAACAACTCACATCTCAGAATACTGTGGTCTTGTTCCCACAATGTTTGTTGCTAGACACTGGAACATTAGAGGATGAATTGCTTGTGTGAATCAGCTGTCATGGGTTTAAGTTCATATATGAGACATGCTAAAACAAATGAAAGACTGTAATTCTGCGAGCAGGGCCTGCATTGTTTTGGAAAATGTTATAGGGAAAACATTAGACACTTTATAATTAAAATAAAAACCCTCTCCATAATTTCATTTGAATGTGCAAACATACCCATTGAGGGAAAACAATATTGCATTTGAAGCGTGGTATAAGTCCATGAACACTGCAGTTGGTGACAGAAGTCACGAAATTAAAAGACGCCTGCTTCTTGAGAGAAAAGCAATGACAAACCTAGACAGCATCTTAAAAAGCAGAGACATCACCTTGCCAACAAAGGTCCGTATAGTTAAAACTATGATTTTCCCAGTAGTGATGTATGGAAGTGAGAGCTGGACCATAAAGAAGGCTGATCGCCGAAGAATTGATGCTTTTGAATTATGGTGCTGGAGGAGACTCTTGAGAGTCCCATGGACTGCAAGAAGATCAAACCTATCCATTCTGAAGGAAATCAGCCCTGAGTGCTCACTGGAAGGACAGATCCTGAAGCTGAGGCTCCAATACTTTGGCCACATCATGAGAAGAGAAGACTCCCTGGAAAAGACCCTGATGTTGGGAAAGATTGAGGGCACAAGGAGAAGGGGGCGGCAGAGGACGAGATGGTTGGACAGTGTTCTTGAAGCTACCAACATGAGTCTGACCAAACTGCGGGAGGCAGTGGGAGGCAGGAGTGCCTGGTGTTCTATGGTCCATGGGGTCACGAAGAGTCGGACACGACTAAACGACAACAATAAGTCCAGTCTATGGTGTCCATTCTGTTGTATAGTGGGAAAGATCAGCGACAGAAACAGCTTCTTTAAGCAAGAGCTCTTTATTGCAGCAGTTAGAACTGCTCCATGTTCTCTCACCACAACAGCATAGCTTGCTGCCTCATACATATACAGTGGTACCTCGGTTTATGAACACAATTGGTTCTGGAAGTCTGTTCATAAACTGAAGCGTTCATGAACTGAAGCGAACTTTCCCATTGAAAGGAATGGAAAGTGAATTAATCCGTTCCAGATGGGTCCGCGGCTTTCACAAACCGAAAATTCATAAACCGAGGTGTTCATAAACCGAGGTTCCACTGTACCGGTAACGTCAAGCAATTAGTAACAGTAACAAATTCCAACTAACTAACCAATCCTTGAACAGCAGCTCTCAATCCTTCATTCGCATACTGGTGGCCCAGAGTGAGAACTGCAGCCGATCTCAATACATAACACGTTAACAGGTGAAACTTATTGCTGGGCGTTGCAGTGATCTGGTGATGAATATTTGTGTGTGTACCAGCCCTGAAAGCAAACTACAAAACTAAATACTGGTTTCAGGAGTCAAGTCCCCACCACATTAACCTAGACATGGTAACATCTTCTTTTGGACTGATGGCGTGGAAATATGGGGGCTTTTCTGTTTTGTTAAAACTTGCTTTTTACGGATTTCACTTGAAACAAACAAATATGCTACCACTTGCTCTGAGACCTGGGGAAAGGACAAGATATAAATAAAAACATCATCAGTTTACATAGCAATGTGCTATCTTTGTTTCTAACCGGAATGCACCTTCCTTCAAATGCCATCTGTTGTTTTCCCCTTTGGGCCCAAACTATAACTCTGTGCCTTGGTTTCTTTTCTGTATTACAAGAAACACTTCCCGGCATGCTGGGAAATGTGCCAAGTCCTTTCTCATCACCAGGACTCTTTGAACCAATGGGGACGGCAACAGAATTGCCACCATGTTCTGAGCTTTTGACAGCTGCACAGCAGGCAGCAATCCAACAGGCAGAGTGTTTTCTGGCATAGAGATGTGCCAGTGAAGAAAGCTGTGTTTGTCTGAATGTATGCATGACATGTAGTTGTTAAGGAAGAGGGTGGTTGGCAGCATTAGGTGGCCCAAGAACTGGCATATCTTTAGTTCAGCATCAGATTCATAATGGGCATGTTAAAGTTACGACAATGCCTTACATATCAATCCTAACTATATACTCAGTTCACACATGTATGTACATTAAAGGTAAAGGGGACCCCTGACCATTAGGTCCAGTCGTGACCGACTCTGGGGTTGCGCACTCATCTCGCATTATTGGCCAAGGGAGCCGGCGTATAGCTTCCAGGTCATGTGGCCAGCATGACAAAGCCACTTCTGGTGAACCAGAGCAGCACACGGAAACGCCGTTTACCTTCCCGCTGTAGCAGTTCCTATTTATCTACTTGCATTTTGATGTGCTTTTGAACTGCTAGGTTGGCAGGAGCTGGGACCGAGCAACGGGAGCTCACCCCGTCACAGGTATTCGAACCGCTGACCTTCTGATCAGCAAGCCCTAGACTCTGTGGTTTAACCCACAGCTCCACCTGGGTCCTGGTATGTACATTAGTGGTGGGTAATTCAAGCTCTCAAGCTCTCTGCAGCTGAAGATATACGCTGACCGCCCACCTCTACTGAAAGCATTGTGGTGGAGGTGATATGCAAGTTCTGGTTGCATTCTTATTTCTTCTCATATGACAGGATGCGGTAGTGCTCAAATGGTAAACACGTATGCCCCAGCTTTTGAGGCCTGCAGCAGCTCTTCACATGCAATCACCAATCCATACTGCATTGGTCACATTTACATTGTACTGTACACTTAAAGCACTACCATAACAAGGCTTCCCCAAAAGAATACTAGGAACTGTAGTCTGTTAAGGGCGCTGAGAATTGTTAGGAAACCCTGCCCTGAGCTAGAGTCCAGTGCCCTTAACAAATTCCCAGTTCCCAGGACTGTTTGGGGGGAAAGCTATGACTGTTAAAGTGCTTGAAAATGCTTGCAAATAATTATGTTCTGCCTGTAGAGTTTGATCTGTGAGGATGCACATATCCAACTCTACAATCCTGTGATTCTGTTCTGTATGCAAGTTCACAGTGGATAATAATAATAATAATAATAATAATAATAATAATAATAATAATAATAATAATTTTTATTTATACCCCGCCCTCCCCAGTCAAAAACCAGGCTCAGGGCGGCTGACACCAACAGAATTACAATAAAACATAAAAACAATTAATTAAAATACAGTATTAAAATTTAAAGTGCAGCCTCATTTCAAGTAGGCCATAAATCCAAGCCATGAGGGAGGAAAACACAGGGGTCAGGCTGAGTCTAACCCAAAGGTCAGGCGGAACAGCTCTGTCTTGCAGGCCCTGCGGAAAGATGACAAATCCCGCAGGGCCCTGGTCTCCTGGGAAAGAGCGTTCCACCAGGTTGGGGCCAGTACTGAAAAGGCCCTGGCTCTAGTAGAGGCCAATCTAGCCATCTTATGACTCGGGATCTCCAGAATATTATTATTTGTGGACTTTAAGGTCCTCCGCGGGGCATACCAGGAGAGGCGGCCCCGTAGGTACGAGGGTCCCAAGTCGCATAGGGCTTTAAAGGTCAAAACCAGCACCTTAAACCTGATCCTGTACTCCACCGGGAGCCAGTGCAGCTGGTAAAGCACTGGATGAATGTGATCCCGCGGCCGGGACCCTGTAAGGAGCCTCGCTGCGGCATTCTGCACCCGCTGGAGTTTCTGGGTCAGCTTTAAGGGCAACCCTGCGTAGAGCGAGTTACAATAGTCAAGCCTGGAGGTGATCACAGAGGTAAACATTCAGGTGGCAACCTGTACTTGGAGGCTCCATTGATTATTGTGAAACTTGCTTTTCAGTAAATGAGTTTCCAGGCGAAATCTGCTTCCCTTCTTGGCTCATATAGTCAGTGATATACCATCCTTGCAATATGTGTATGCAGTGCTTCCCCCCCCCCCAAAAAATGTTTAGGGGTACTCTCATTTTGAGTCAAGAAAATCACCATTTTATAGTTCAAATCAGGGAAAATAAATACAGTAAATGGACAAAAGTACAAAGATTCACTAAATGTTTAGGGGTATGTGTACCCCCAGAAAAAAAGCACTGTGTGTATGCAAAACACAGCAATCAGAAGGAAGCGTGTGTTTGCTAGATTTCTGCCTTTAATCATTTTCATTGGAGAAAATGGAGTTGCGCGCTCAGCTTTGGGTACATCCTGCTGCATACCATTTGAAGTTTTTCGTTTATTCCTTCCTTAAGCCGTGTGGGCTGGACTAGAAGTTTCGTTTTCAGAGCTCACTGTTGTAAAATGAAGGCCAAGGTTTTCAGTATTCAAAGGAGCTTGCAAAAAAACATGGGTGTGCAGGTGCTTATAGCTCTCCCTTCCATTTAGATCCTCAACAAGGAAGAAATTTCCATTCACTTCCTCTGCAGCCAGGGCATTTCATTCATTCGAAGAGCACACGTTTAATTGTGGAGGGTTCCCTGTTCAGAATTCCCCAGGCCCCAGAATTCCATTTCTCCCCAACACTCAGTCGGCATTTCTTGGCCACTGGACATGCTGAATCCTCTTTGACCTGTTTGGGGGATTTCCCCCTCTCCATTTGGGTTTTCTCTGTTTTAATTTTCTCTGTATGTGATAGATATGCTTGTCCTCAATGCCAGGTACAATCGTTTCATTTCTCCACTTATGCCTCTGGGCAGTTCTCACATCCGTTCTTCCCTGGGGAAATTTTTAAATAGCATCTCAGTGTGAATCAGGAACTGACCTTTCCAGACAATGAGATGGTGCTCTCTAAACTTTTTATGACTGTGTCTCTTTCTCCCCACCCCCCCATCCGTACCACTCTATTCTATTTCCCCCTCTCCCCACACTGGCTTTCAGCTCCCCCAACAATCAATCAGCCCTATGTGGCCACAGAGCATGCTCGGTCCTATGTTTCTGGATTCTCAACCCTTTTTGTCCCTGGTTCGTGTACTTCTGCAAGACTTGGGTTCCCCAAAGGCTGCTGCTACCTCTATATTAGTTGGGGGAAGGATGCTGTTTAGGATACAATAAACAATAGCACTCACAGCATGCAACATCAGAAATAGAATGATGAGAAGAGACCGGCTAGATCCAATCAAAAGCTCTCTATAATTCAGCATCCTCTTTCCAAAAGTAGCCAGCCAAATGCTTCTGGGCAGCCCGCAAGCAAAGCATGAAAGCAACAACACCACTTTCCTGCTATTGCTCCACAAGCCGCTGATATTCAGAGGCTCCATTTAGCTTAGGGGTGAGGAAGCCTGTGCCCTTCCACATGTTGTTGGACCACAACTCCCATCATCCCTGACCACTTGGCCATGGTGGCAGGGGCTGATGGGCATTGGGAGCTCAACAGCATCTTAGAGGACACAGGTTCCCCTTCCCTGCTCTAGCCATTAGCAGAACCATCATTCCCAGTTCCCTCCCACTATTGAGCTGTGCAAAGGTTTGCATTCTGTTATTGGTGTAGAATTACCTCCCTCCTTTGGACTCCAATATCTGCAGTGATGCCAGCCCAACAGTGCCTAACCTTGAGATGCAGGGCTCGGTGCAAAAAATGATTTAAACCTCCTCCACCAAACAACAGCAGCAGCCAAGCATATGCCTTTGAATGTACACATCACATATTTCCCTCCCCAGGGTTGAGGCCGAGCCTGCCTGCACACGTCAGAAATCAGGGTATAGACTCTATAGAGCAGGCATCCCCAAACTTCGGCCCTCCAGATGTTTTGGACTACAGTTCCCATCTTCCCTGACCACTGGTCCTGTTAGCTAGGGATCATGGGAGTTGTAGGCCAACACATCTGGAGGGCCGCAGTTTGGGGATACCTGCTATAGAGCAATCACAAAGACAACAACTCAACACTGCACAACTGGCTGTTTTGCTTCGGAAGGGAACCACTGAAGGCCACGTAACAAAAATAATTGCTGGGCAAACACAGAGCCTCCAACTGGCCCTGAGCATCTCCTGACTTTATTACACACACAGCAGCTGCTTCTTCCAAAGCCTACTGGCAAAGGGCACTTGATCATCCCACCCTCCCAGTATGAACAACAAAAACAAGGGAAAGGAGTTGTCAAAATTAAACAAAGCTTATTCTTCTAACAAGGATGTTTGCTACCCACACTGGAAAGAAACATGTTAAAGAACTGTCTGTTTGCATTCTAGCTCACATGGACGGGAATGAAGAGGCAGAGCCAACTGTTTTGATAGCTTCTATTTAACTCAAAATTTACGGTAATCCACAGATTAAACCACAGTTAAAACCAGAGCGCCTAGGACTTGCCGACCAGAAGGTCGGTGGTTCAAATCCCCGCGATGGAGTGAGCTCCCGTTGCTCGGTCCCAGATCCTGCCAACCTAGCAGTTCGAAAGCACATCAAACTGCAAGTAGATAAATAGGTAGTGCTCCCGTGGGAAGGTAAACGGTGTTTCCGTGTGCTGCTCTGGTTCGCCAGAAGTGGCTTTGTCATGACCTGGAAGCTGTACACCGGCTCCCTCGGCCAATAATGCGAGATGAGTGCCGCAACCCCAGAGTCGCTCACAACTGGACCTAATGGTCAGGGGCCCCTTTACCTTTACCTATAATCCCTGTTAAAATTAGTGGCAGTGTCATAGGGCCAAGAGAAACCCCATCAGCCCTTTCCCCACAACCCCTGATGCCATCTCTGTAAATTAAGTTATGGCTAGCCACCATCATCACCACCACCCCCTCCTCCTCTCAGGCTCTCTTGGTCTGACCTTATTCCTGAGAGTTAAGTATTTCATGTGAAATGTGCTACCGTATATTTTAAGTTTATTGCATGGTTAATTGGCATGCACCTTAATCCAAATAAATCTGAACTTGGAACTGTTGCCTTTTCACCTCACAGGAACAACTTTCATGAATACCTTGCAGAATCCAGATTGTTCATTGACAATATCTTGGCGTAGGTCTGGAGTGAGGAATCGGTTCTCCTCTGCCCCCAATATGTTGCCGGACTCCATCACCCCCAGCCAACGAGGCCCATGGTTAGGGATGATAGGAGCTGGAGTCCAGCAACATCTGGAGTGGCAGATGTTAGCCCCTGACTCCCACGGCTATACACTATAAGTAAGTAAGCAGAACTTGTAAGTAAGGCCTGAAACAAAGAGATCAATGACTGGACTTTCCTATGTGTTTATTCAACTCCTTAAAAAGCAAGGATACTGGGAGAAATAGGAATTAAACCCTTCCCCACACTCTATGATTGTTTCCCAGATCTAAATTACACACAAACACCAAAGATGCTATGAGCCCCACAGTGCTGAAGAGGGGAGAAAGAGGGGCTTGGCTTTTCTTGCTAGGGATGCTCATAGCACCTTTTGCACAGGGAGATTGAGAACTGACAGCATTGCTGGTGGTGTAGGGGCTGGTCACTCTCCGCCCCCCGCCCCAAGCTATGGCTCTGAAGACATGCATAGCTCTCTGCACCTGCTTTTAAGTGAAAAAGAAAATAATGTGGAGAGTCAGTCTCAGATCTCCTGCATCATGTCCATTTCGGCTCTCCAGTAGTGAACAATGTCTCTTTCTTCTGCACAATACTGGAATATACACAGCCTTGATTTGGGGTCCCTTTCCGTTGGACAGACCCAGTTTCCCTGAGCTGGTTATCTGGCCACCATCCAGAAACACCACACAAAGATATATTAGCAATTGCCTCTTGGGACAGCCACCTAAGCAACTAAACAACTTCAGAGAGTTTGTTTGTGGCATCGTGAAGATGGAGGATCTACCATGCTATTTGAATGCTTCATTTATAACTCAATGCGTGAGGTGGGGAATCTTTCATACAATCTGAACAAGACGAGTCAAGAAGAATGATCTGTACTCTTAGAAAGGGACAAATCATTCTATAACTGATCATGTAGCACTTTTGCCCCCCCCCCATTTTTTTCTTACTGGCATCTGATTGGATGTTGAGGCTGGAGGTGGGTAGGGGAAGATGAATGATCTGCCTGATCCCTATCTGCTGCTGTCTCCGAGTGGTAAGGGACCTGCTTTGTGAGATTTGCAGCATGGGCTTGAGTACCAATTGCACATCACTTTACTCTTTTGCAAATGATATTACTTCCCTTGCTTCCTGGGCATTCAAAAGGCAACTAGGAGCATAGTTATCCTTTCCTCCTAATGGGGCTCACACTCCTGCCTCCTGTTTCTCAGCCCCTCTGATCCAGGCGGTGAGCCTATGGGGGCTACTGCCAGTGTGTCTTCGCCCCTGCCTTTGGCTGCTTGGCAAAATAATCTTCTCCACCCTGGGCAGGTCTTGAACCCTTGTCCATAGGAGGGTCATGTATACTTCCTGCAGGACCGCTACCCAAGGAACTATGGAGGCGCTACATTCATTATGTGGGTCCTCCTCTCTCCCCTCTGTGTGTTTGTGTGTTGTGTTCATAAGGAGCATCAGAATATTAAAACCTCTGATTATAGGGATGCCCAGGGACTAGTGATGCTGGGGCCACTGCTGTTTGAGCTACAGGAACTGATGGAAAGTGGGCACGCTGGCATTACTGTTGACATTATGTGTGCAGTAATGGAGGGCTGTGTGATGAGAACATGTCTGCATCTTGGTGATTTCATTGGCTGCCTCTACGCTCTGGTAAGCATTATTTGGCGGCAGTGCCAGCACAGTTCCTGGTTAATGGTTTTTAGTAGGGTGTCCAGGAATGCTGTAAGCATCTCTTGTTGATTTCCTGTTTTTGTGTTTTCTAGGCTGTGCGTTTTTCCTCCCCCAATGAGCATATATTGGATTCAGTGGCTGTTCCACTGGCAAAAAGGCAACAACATCGTTCTGCTCCCAGCACAATGCAAGTCTGTCTGTCTGTCTGTCTGTCTGTCTGTCTGTCTGTCTGTCTGTCTGTCTGTCTGTGTCTCTCTCTCTCTCTCTCTCTCTCTCTCTCTCTCTCTCACACACACACACACACACACACAAAAGCATCAATATTAAGGTTTTCAAAACTTGTATTTTAAATTTGGGTTATTCAGATTTGATTTTCTGTCTGAAAATTTTGGTAAACTTTATTTTTAGGATGGCCTTTGGATACAACAATAAATATGAATCTATTAGATGCAACCCAGGCTTAGGTGATGAAAAAGAAACCCCCCATATTATTCAACACAGCAGCACCCAACCCCATTGGCAGCTGTATCTCTCAGTACTGGGCAAGCAATCTTTCCCCAAGAGTCATTCTCCCACTTCAGACGAACACACTAGACAGAGTAGATCAGTCTCACCCATCACCACCTTTAATGGACGGGGAGTGGCTACAGATGCTCTGTGCCCCTTTAACAGCAGTCCAGAGGGATTGACCCCATTAAGCCCCAAGCTGGGCCCTGCCCAGGGGTTCTCTGTCCAAAGAGGCAGGCTCAGTTCCCAAGTTCACCAGCTAATCCAGAAAGCCCATTTCTACAGCTTCAGCCACCTCAGGGTGAAGCAAGCGTGTGGCCAAGCGCTCAATGTCATCCAAGCTCAGTAATCGAAGGCTCCGCTCATAATCCTGGGATGGGGGGGGGGGGAAAGAGTGAAGATAGAGAAAGAGACAATTGAACACAGCGTTCAGAAGCACACCTGCCAGATAGTCAGACATTTTGTAGTTAAAAGGGTCCCAATGAGAAACTGCTGTGCGTGTAGATTTGCAGGTTAGCCAATGCAATATTTTAAAATACAGTGACAGGTTTTGATGTGGGAGACAAAAGTTAAAAATCCTGCTTATTGGCCGATCTTGGGCAAGTCATTGGAGTCTGATTCATATACACTTGATGCATGTGTGTGAGTGAACCATTCTCAGCAGGTTATCCCAAGGAGCTGTTGGGACACCGGCAATACGACATCTTATATATGTCTTCTCAGAAGTAAATCCCACTGAGTTCAATGCGACTTACTCCCAGATAACTGGGTACAGAACTGCAGCCTGAATAAGACAGCAATAATGTTTTGCAGGCCAAAACTTCAAACACAAGCACACTCAGTCAAGATCAAGGCTGCAATCCTAACCCCACTTGCCTGGGTGTAAGCCCACTGAGTTTAATGAGACCCCCCCCCCTGCTCCATGGCACATAGTTAGGATTGCACTGTACTTCCAAGTAAAGGCACAAGTGTCAGAGGAACCAATAAGCCAAGCCTGAGGGGATTCCCACCTACACTCCTGTTAGAAAGTTACCTTTTGCAGTTGCTCCAACACCTTCTCAGCATCAGCTACACTGAAATGCCTGCCTAGGACTTGGGCCAGTGTGTGCCAGATGACAGGATTCTGTGGGGGACCAGCTCTGCGGCCAGGTTCCTCAGGCGATGCCTTCTCTGGTGGCTTGATCACAAGGTTCAGTTTTGACTCGGGTCCAATAGAGTAATCAGAGAGACGGTGTTCATCTGGGGAGGAAGCACAAGCTGCTGAAAGGCTAGGTGCCAGCCAGTAACAGGCCTCACTCTGGCAACCAGAACTTCCACAGGGACACAAAGCTATGGTCTCACACCAGCTATAGCTTTACACCAGGCATCCCCAAACTTTGGCCCTCCAGATGTTTTGGCCTACAACTCCCATGATCCCTAGCTAAGAGGACCATCAGGGATGATGGGAATTGTAGTCCAAAACATCTGGAGGGCCAAAGTTTGGGGGTGCCTGCTTTACACAGACTGGAAGGATACAATTTACTACAGGAAACTAGTGCAGGTGTGGGGCTTCCTGATGCTTCTGGTCTTCCTGATGCTTCTGAACGTAGGAGCCAACTTTTAGGGGCCGAGGTCCCTTCAGCTCCCTCTATAAAATATTTGAGGGGCCTAGCACCCCCCCCCCAAAGTTCATGGGCATTGTCATTCAAATGGTGTGTGTGTGTGTTTTGTGTTGTGTTGTGTCATGTGATCAGTTATGTGGGATGGGGCTTAACTGCCCCCCAATATTTTATCCAAGTTGGCACCCCTGCTGCTGAACTACAACTCCCAACAGCCCCAAGCAGGCATGGCATAGCATAGCATAGCATAGCATAGCATAGCATAGCATAGCATAGCATAGCATAGCATAGCATAGCATAGCATAGCATAGCATAGCATAGCATAGCATAGCATAGCATAGCATAGCATAGCATAGCAGGAGTGTGTTCCCCTGCTGCGAGAAGTGAAGTTACTGGTGAACCAGGCAGAGGGCCTTCTTGGTAGTGGCACCCACCCTGTGGAATAAGCTACTACACAACTTTCTGAAGACATATGAAGGCAGCCCTGTATCAGGAAGGTCTGTTTGATGTTTTTGCTGTGCTTTTATTATGCTGGAAGCTGCCCAGAATGGCCGGGGGAACCCAGTTAGATGAGTAGGGTATGCAATAAATTAATATCATTATTATTATGGGAGTTGTTCATCTAGAGCAGGCATCCCCAAACTTTGGCCCTCCAGATGTTTTGGACTACAATTCCCATCTTCCCTGACCACTGGTCCTGTTAGCTAGGGATCATGGGAGTTGTAGGCCAAGACATCTGGAGGGCCGCAGTTTGGGGATGCCTGATCTAGAGTGCTAAATTTTCCACAATCCTAGTCACATCTCCATTTGCATTCAAAGTCAAAACATCATTTGCTGTGAGTTCAGAGCAGAAAATATATGCCCCCCCATAAAGGCAAAGATTATAGATTCTTAACATCTGCTGCAAAATAAATCTGTGTTTTGGCTTATGAAAATCATGTTATTTCATATTGTCACAGAACATCCAGTCCCCACAGTGACATAGCAGGGTTTTTTGTGGGCATATTGGCAAATCTTAAGAGACTATTCTTTTCTATGAAACATGTCACAAATCTCCCTGCCATGAGTCTCAAAATGAAATACTGTGAGGGCAAATGAGATTTGAAAAGGCTTAGACAAAAAACAGCACAAATCAGAGCTATAGCTGGGATGCTTCGGGAAGACATTAGGGAAATGAAAGGAAGTCATCAAGCTCCATTTGTAGGTAGCAATTTTTTAGAAAGGTTGCAAGCATAAGAAAATATACTTTCAGTACAGATAAAAGCTTTCTTGAATGTTTTTCAAACATTGCATTTCCTATATCAATGCCAAATCTCTTACATATACATACAGGACATTATTATGCTCTTCCACACAAGCAATCTCCACCCCATTTATGCTACTATGTTCCTCCCTCCACAATTTACAACTCCACTTACATGCCCCCAAACCAGTCCCATTGATTCCTATCCAAAGATGCACTCCTTCCCTCACACACAGGAAGGTCTGGTCCAAGACAGGAAATCCCACAATCACCTCACTCTGAGAGTAGAATACAATAATAATAAATAAACCTCTTACTACCCTTTCAATAAACTCAACCGCCTGAGACGGCTGCTTCATTTTATTGTTATTATTTATTAAATTTGTATACCGCCCAGAGCGGTTCACAACATAAAACCCAGAGCGGTTCACAACATAAAACTGCAACATAAAAAACACAAAATATATAGGTAATAAAAATAAGAACAAAAACAAACCAATAACACCCACCTCCCACCACACATTTAAAAGGGTAAAGGTAAAGGTAAAGGGACCCCTGACCATTAGGTCCAGTCGTGACCGACTCTGGGGTTGCGCGCTCATCTCGCATTATTGGCCGAGGGAGCCGGCGTATAGCTTCCAGGTCATGTGGCCAGCATGACAAAGCCGCTTCTGGCAAACCAGAGCAGCACATGGAAATGCCATTTACCTTCCCGCTGTAGCGGTTCCTATTCATCTACTTGCATTTTGATGTGCTTTCGAACTGCCTGGTTGAAGAACGTTTTCACCTGGCACCTATTCTACCTAATGATAGGCCTGGCCTTGCCCTACTCTAACATAGAGGGCCACCAACACAGTCACACCAAACCACCATCAGCACCTACCTGCCAAAGCTTTGCCTTTGAAAAGCAGGCGCTGCTGGGATACTGGGACATTCAACTTCTCAAAGACCAAGCGTTTGAGAGAGGAGATCCGTTCATCTGGGGAGACCTGAGAAGGAAGAATGTGATGAAGTGGGGCTGGCCCCCCCAAAACTAACAGGCTCAGAGCAAGGGTTTTCATACGCTGGAGAATATAGGCCCTGATCAAGCACAGAACTAGAAAAGCTGATCAAACCTTTTGTTCAGCAATATACACTCCACTTACTGTACCGGTCCATTCTCAGGTCCTTTCCAGAGTTAATTCCCACCCCCCTCCAGTTGCTCTAAAAAGCTTGCCCCATTGACAAACTGGTCCACAGGAAAGAATTTTGTTCTATGGTAAATTTATGGCTGGCATTTTTTTCTTCCTCCTTCTGGCAAAGCTCTTGTGAAAGTTAGAAGATCAGTAAGTGCAGCTTTTCACAGCATGAATATTTTCTGCTTTTCAGGTAGCTGTTAAATAATATTACTAAGTATGCATATAGTGTTTTTCAACTTAAATTAGTATTGGCCCCTTTTTCTCCCTAGCATGAAAATGCTGATATCACGTGAAGGTAGAAAATACAGTCAAACCTCAGTTGTCGAAAGCAATCCGTTCCGGAAGCCCATTCGGCTTCCGAAATGTTCGACAACTGAGGTGCAGCTTCTGACTGGTTGCAGTAGCTTCTTGCACTCCAGCGGAAGCCGTGTCAGACATTCGGCTTCCGAAAAACGTTTGAAAACCGGAGCATTTACTTTCGGGTTTTTGGTGTTTGGGAGCAGTAACGTTCCAAAATGGAGGCGTTCGGGAGCCAAGGTTTGACTGTATAAGGTATGAACTGGAAATTCATAGTTAAAATCTCTGTTTTCCCTTGAAACCACTGAGAGTCTGTTCCCCCAGCTGTAACATGACAATAATACTATTACGGTATCATTTATTGATATCTTTATAAATACAGGGATGCCTTAAGCAATTGTTATAAGAATGACCATGTTCACGTGTGTGCAATGCTTAGGAAGAGCAATGCATGTTAAGTTCAAGGTGTTGGTCCTGGTGCTCAAAGCCTTCTATACAGCTTGGGACCAGGATACCTAAAAGATGGTCTCACCCTTTATATAGCCAACTAGGCACTGCACTTGGTAGGAGAGGGCCTCTTGCAAACACATCTCAGCAAGAGGTCTGTTCCATACAATGTAAGAATTGAGTTCTTAGTGTGGCAGCATGTATCCTTTGGAACTCCCTCCCACTACATATCAGACAGACACCATCTCTACTGTCTTTTTGGTATTGCTGAAGACCTTCTGATTTTTCAACAGTTATTTTAAGTGGAGATAGTTTTGCTCTTATATGAGAAACTGTCTTATTTGTTGATTTTTTACTGTTATATCACTTGAGATTTTTCATAAACGAAATGAAATACATGTTTAATGTACTTCTAACATTACTGGATGTTTCAACCTTGGAAGGAAGTAATCTTTTTTTCAAGGTACAGTCTGAGGGGATATTAAAGCATAAGAGGAACCTTGCCGGATCGGATAAAAAAACCATCTAGTCCGGCATTCTGTTTCCAAAGTGACTAACCAGATGCCTGTGGGAAGTTTGCAAACAGAACACGAGTACACAACCTTCCCACATGATGCAACCACTTGTTGAAGCTGAGGAGGTTTGGGTCTGGTCTGCATTGAACGTTATGGAAGAAATGTGGTGTATAAATGTGCTAAATCAGGGATGGGGAACCTCTGACTCTCCAGATGTTGCTGGGCTCCCAACTCCCACAGGTACCCCAACCTTGTATTAAGAGCCCTTAACCCCGACCCGAAGGCATGTGGTTACTTTCCTGCAAAGGGAAGGCACAGAATGCATGGTTAGAAACACTTACCTTCCTCTATCCAGATCCTGGGCCTGAGCCCTAGCAATAACAGACACTATAAAGCCCTTAAGAAGTTAGGACCAGTCTACCTATAAGATCGCGTTACCCTAATCGACTCATCCAATGGATGGAATTGGCATTACTACAGGTGCCATACCCGTTCCACATTTGTAAGAACTTGGCTGCTTAGCATGCCCATGCCTGCACTTTGGAACTCCCTGCCAGTGCCTATTGAGATCAAGCAGTACAGTGAGGGCTCCTGCTTGATCACCATAGGTACAGGCTGTTTAGACAAGCCTACACCACCCAGATACTTAGAAGTTAATGTCATTTTTAATCCCTTTTAGCATTTCAACTTGATTCTGCCATTTTGTATTTTTGAGGTTTTTGGTTGGTTTGTCTTTTAGAACCAAGCTGTGTACACACTTTATGAAATGAAGCAATTCTACCACTCTATTTTGCCTTGGTCAGACCACACCTGGAATACTGTGTCCAGTTCTGCGCACCGTAATTTAAGGAGGATATTTGACAAGCTGGAACATGCGCAGGGGGGGGGGGACCAAGAGGATCAAGGGTCTGGGAACCAAGCCTTATGAGGAACGGTTGAAGGAGCTGGGTATGTTTAGCCTGGAGAAGAGGAGACTGAGAGCAGCGAGACCACCCTCGGGGTCCCTTCCAACTCTACCGTTCTATGACTCTATGAAAATAAATATTCCAGCGGAAAAGCTGAATTCGACTTCGTAAACAGAGGAAGAAAAAGGCGGCAGGAGAAACAGCTGAGGGCCGGGAGGTGTCAGATCTGCTCAGGAGCCCCACCCCCAAAGGGCATGGTCCCTTCGCAGCCATCGATGGAAGGGAACCCTCGCTGCCCTCCGACCCCCACCCGCCCAGGCAGAAGCCGCAAGAGCCGGAGATGCTCCTGCCGCCCTCGGCCTCCTCCTTCCTCCAGGCCAGGTCCTCCCGGTGGCTCCTCTCAACGTCGCCCCTGGGCTTGGGGCGGGCCCCCTGCCCAGGCAACACCCAGGCAACAACTCACACCCGCTCGGGCCTCAGCCCTCGACTCAGCACCCCATCCCCTGGGAGCAGGAGGAGGAGGAGGGATACCTGGAGGCTGCATTCCCGGCCCTGGAGCGCCTTCACCGTAAGAAGCATCTCGGGACCCCGCAGCTCGGAAAGCCAGAAGCGGCCCCTTTAACTGAACCATAGACACGCGGAAGAAGCTGTCCGGAAGACAGAGCGGCGCGGTGAAGGGAAGCTACGTAGGCGAAAGGAATATGCAGAGGCCTCTCATCTCTACGAGGGCCGCACGCGCACTGAAGCGGTCAGAGAGAGAAAGCGGCCAGAGAGGCGGAACTTGAGCCTGTAGGAGAAGCGCAACATCCCCTAGAGAGCTAATGAAGAAGACCGGAAAGCGGTGGGCGCGGCGAAACCCAACCTCTCCACGTCATATGAAACTCTATGATGCAAAGGCTCACGTGCCCGGGAGTAATTAATCATAGAGTGGAGGTGGTGTAGAGCGAGAATAAGGGAGACTCGGGATCAGGGTCGGGGCAGCCCGACGCAGGGGTCGCAGCCTGAGAGACTTTAATAAGATGCTTAGAAAGTGGAGGTAATTTTATTTTTATTTTCGGTATTTTAACTTGTGTATGTTTTAAAGTAGGGTTGTGAGTTTTCCCCGATTCTGTTGTTTTATCTTTTTGTAAACCGCTCTGAGGGTTTTGGAGGTATGTAAATTTTATAAAATTAGTTGATTGATTTCTGATTGTAGATTGCGGCGCTTAAAATCTGCCAAGCGCGGGGGGAAATCAGTAGAAATGAATAGGAACCAGTATAAAAGGCCGAAATCCAGGCGGACTCGAAGGTTTCCTTCGTTGAAGTGCTTTGAAATAAATACAGTAGGTTGTGCCGCCTCTCAGAGAAAGCACAAAAGAAGCTAGAAAATGTCTCTGTGTCGCGCTCTCTGTCTCTCTGGGCAGGCTCACTCACATAAGCAGAGGTGCCAACTTCTGGGGCCCTGGGAGTACCCACAAAATTCCCCATGAAGGGGCCGGGCACCCACAAATTTCAGTGCCCGGACTATGGATGCTGCGGGCACCCACAGTTGCAAGGCCAAGCTGATACTCCTTTACATCATGTGTCTGTCATGTGTCCATAAAACACTAAGAATGAAGTTCAGTAGGTTGGTCCCAGCTTTCTTTCCTCTCCTATGGAGAGAGCAAAACCTGTTGAGTTTCTGTTTCCCCCCCAAAAAAACCAAAAAATACAAAGGGGTCCCTGACATACACACTAGTGTATCTGAAGAAGTGTGCATGCACACGAAAGCTCATACCAAAATAAAAACTTAGTTGGTCTTTAAGGTGCTACTGAAGGAATTTTTTTATTTTGCTTCGACTCAGACCAACACGGCTACCTACCTGTAAAAGAAAGTGTGTGAGTATATCAAACTAGCCAAAATGACAGAAGCAGTAAGAAATCACTTGAGCTTAAGGATCAAAAAAGAATGGGATTGTTTTAAAAATTATATGTGTAAACATGGTTCCCAAATCAAAACTTGGATATGCCTAGAGTAAATTTCACAAAATTACAAAATATTTAGAAGAGTTATCATATATGAAGGTTGGTAGGATTTTGACACAGTACAAAAGAAAAATAGAGAAGAAATAGTAGTTAAGAGGTAGAGGGAAGTCAATAATTATTATTTAGAGTATGCAAATACGTATAGAAGAATAAAGTAGAAGATGTATGTCAATGTAAAGAAAAAGTTGATGTGACCCGGAATTTTAAATTGCAATAAAAATCATTTAAAACAAAAAACAAAAAATCAAACCCTCCCAAGAGTCCAGTGGAACAGGCAGCAGTAACCCAGTTGCTACAGGGTTCAAGTCCCCTTATAGCACACACTGCACACAAGCAGCATTTCTGAGTACCAGACTGAAACAGAAGGAAGGAGAGATCATAGGTACATAGGAAGCTGCCTTATACTGAGACTGCACACACCCCATACATTTAAAGCATATTTAAATCACATGGCTTCCTCTGAAGAATCATGGGGACGGTACTTTGCCCCTCCCAGAGCTACAATTCCTGGCATCTTTAGCAAATTACAGTTCTAGGATTCTTGGGGAAAGCCATGTAATATAAATGTGCTTCATAAGTATGATGTGTTTGCAGCTTCAGTACAAGGCAGCTTCCTATGACCTTCCTTTCTTCATGTTGGACTTTCCAAATTGCCATTTCCAGTTATACTGCTATGTTCTAGAAAATACTTTGCTGTCAGCATGGCATCAGCAGTTTTGAGAAGTTTACAACATAGATATAAAGGAGGGTCTGGGAAACATTTTATTTGCATAAATCCGAAGCCCTGTCTAATGGATGATATAGTTGTTTCTAGCAGAACAACTAGTGGAGCTGTTTAAATTGTAGTTTTCCAGTTGGTTGGTCATCAAAGGCCCCCCAAGGGCTCATCCACACTTCCTTTTGTGCCATGTTTCCATGGATTGCCATTTGCTCTGATTCAGCAGTGAAATGCTGGTTTTCCTGGGGAAAGCGCCGCGGTGTGGGGGGAAACCCTGCTCAGACGTAGACCTAGAAAGCCCAGACCCGTGCCTGGAAAGTGCAGAGCAAAAGTAGATGAGCCCTAAGTGAGTTTCATGGCTGTGTGAGGATTTGAATTGGCATTGCACCAGTTCAAGCCTATTCTGTCTACCATGGCCAGCTAATTAACACATGGATTGAACAACAGGAAGGTAACAGCACTGGGATCTGAGCAGGTAAAATCTTATTACCATAATTAGCCATGTCCCTTGGGATATTGCTACAGCTGTCTGCCAGGAAGGCACAGCCAGGTAGTAGTTTAGAAAGATATCTGCAGAGGGGTGAAACTTAGAGTGCAACAAAAGATACTGGAATCTGAAACACAAAGTTTTTCCGTCACAAGCATTGTAGCATATTGATCAGCTAATTAACACATCTATTGTGATTTAAAAACCCCCATCTCTGATCCGATTCAATTCACAAGTGAATCAATCAAGACAGTTTCAACATCAACTGTGTCCCCACTCAGGCCTTCTCTGGAGCCCAGTATCCACCTACCCTCTCCCTGCTGAAATTAACCTTGAAACAATCACTTCATTGTAGTCAATAGAATAGAAAGCTGCCTTCTACTTAGTCAGACCCTTGGTCCATCTAGCTCAGTACTGCCCACACTGACTGGCAGCTGCTCTCCAGGATTCCAGGTAGGGTTCTTTCCCAGCTATACCTGGAGATGCAAGTGGGGATTGAACTTGGGAAAGCAGATGCTCTACCACTGAGCTATGGGCCCTTCCCCAATAGGCTGCCTTGTATGTGAGGTGCACACAACAGTTTCTCCACTTTGCAAATGTGTCCACGTCCAAAAGCTTGGCAACCGCTGTAAAGACTGATATTTAACCAGTTTCAGATCATAGTGAAGAGTGTTTCCCCCCTTCTTTCTTGTATTTTTTTCATCTGTTATTAGGAGATGCTTGTAGTGGGCAGACAGGGACAGGGTTTTCGTTCTTTCAGAAATAAAACCAGTCTGGTACAGTACTTGTGAATCTCATTGTATTCCATCTGTTAACGCTGCTGATATTGCGGAATCATCTTCCACTGTTGTGGCATATATGTCTCTAGTTACAGAGGGAGAAGGTGTTTTTTCTTTTGTAAACTGGAGGTAATTACGGAGTGTGATCTTATCTCATGGAAATTTCCCTGTCTACATTGCCACCGCAGGCGTGTACATGCATGCACAGGTGTGCAGAGCGGATTACGTTCCACCTGCCCTGTCAAGTTAGATTAACCCTGCCCTCAAATTAGTTCCCTTCATTCCTTTCCACTTATCAAAGTCTCCCTCTTCTTTTTTTGCCTCTGACCTGACTCAAAGGATAATAATATATAGGTATTTGTGGATAATTTATCTGTGTGCACGATGGGAGCAGGTGCTGAATAGCCTGTATTTTTGGATTCAATATCTTAGGCCAGGGGTCAGCAAACTTTTTAAGCAGGGGGCCGGTCCACTGTCCCTCATACCTTGTGGGGGGCCGGACTATATTTTGGAAAAAAATATGAATGAATGAATTCCTATGCCCCACAAATAACCCAGAGATGCATTTTAAATATAAGGACACATTCTACTCATGTAAAAACACCAGGCAGGCCCCCAAAATAATCCAGAGATGCATTTTAAATAAAAGGACACATTCTACTCATGTAAAAACATGCTGATTCCCGGACCGTCCGTGGGCCGGATTGAGAAGGCGATTGGGCCGCATCCGGCCCCCGGGCCTTAGTTTGGGGGACCCCTGTCTTAGGCAAAGCAACAACAACAAAAAAGAAATGCCAGACTTGGACACGTTATGATTGCATTTCTTAGTTTTAAAAACAAGTGGAGGCATTGCCACGACATAACATCCAATCCACCATTTCACTGCATCAAGTATCCAGTCTTGAGCCTGACCTCTATAAAACGGGTGGGTGGTCTTGAGGTACATTGGATCTACTTTTGTTTTTTGCTAGAACCCCAAGATCTACCGAGAGCCAGTTGTAAATAGTTAGAATGAAAAAACAGAGGAATTCTGGCCACATTCTGAGCCAGGGAATCCGTTTTCAGTACCAGAACTGACCTGAGCTCACACCAAAGTCCACTCCTGCCTCATTTGCTTAGTTTTAGCATCCTTCAGGAGGAATATTTCAGTTAGCTCTAACCTATGATGCCTCTTCTCCTGGTTTGCACACAAATGAACACACAAAATGGGACTATGTTTTTTCCTTCCCAAACAAATGATCCCAACTTCCACCCCGTCACAATGCACTTGCCGGAAGTGCTGACCATCAAATCAAACACTGATTTATCTGTCTTGCACCTCCCAACATGTTTCAGATGCGCTGCCTTTTTATTTTTAAAGCACTGAATGCACATTTACTTCAGTTAAATTCATCCCTTTTTTAATGTTTAAAAAATGCATTGGGAGGTGGGAAGTAGGTTTGTGATGCCATTGGCTCTCACCAATCAGCCCTATGCACAACTGACTTATTGTACAAACATACAGAAAACATTTCCCTTGAGCTCAATCTTGGAGAGATCATTGTACATGTGAACAAAACAGAGTGAGCGCATTTCCACCAAGGCCCCATTGCTCCAACTATGTACATTTGTCATCTACCCTTGGTCTTCCCTGTCTCTTCCATCCTGCCTTTCAAGCCTTGAGCCTTTTGCAGAGTTGTTGTTGTAGAGGACTCATGTCTGCTGTTTATTGAAAAATCACTGATGGAGAAGATCCAAACAGATCTATCCTAAGGAGTGTTGCTGGGTTGCAAGGTGAAGGACCCACCAGTCTCTTGAAGAACTCTGCTGACTTGTAGTCTCTTTTGCTGACACCATCACACATCTATTTCTAGTTGCCATGAGGCAAAGCCATTCCAGCAAATGGAATGGGACAGGGAGTGGAGAAGGGCAGAAGAGACTGCAGCTACAATCTCCTTAATAGCTATGGGTCTCTTAAAGAGACGGGCATCTTCTCTGGGTTGTGATGTGACCTGGCTGGCGATACCACTCCAAAGAACATCTGAGGTAAAGCCCCACCACCTTGAAGTCCGGTTCTTGGAAATTAGCATTACGGTTATATAACTTCCCCCAAAGAAAAGCTTGATGGGGTTTCTTGCAACTTTTACAAATGCATAATAAATGTATTTGCACAAAATGTTTATATTTATGCTTTCGTTTATTGAAAAATCAGAGCTCGGTAGTAGTAGGCTGGGGATTGAGAAAGACTATCAAAGCTCTATGCATGTGAGGAGTACAAGATGAAGAGATTTGTAGAACTATTCTAAAACTATGAGCCACTCCTCCACAATCTATCAGCCATCCACTGGTCATCATCTGATTATGGGATATTCCACATTCATCAGGATTTTAGGAGTGGGTGTAGAATATGGGGAGAGAAGCAGAGTTTTTAATGTGGGCATGCTTCTCTTCAGATAAGAGCCCTCAAATTTCAATAAGAGCCCTCAAATTCCATGTTGGTGACATGCTGCCGGTAAGTCACCAACACTTGCTCCAGTCACTGACTCACCCCTTACACAAATGATCTTTTAGCATAGGGGTGAGGTACGTCTTATCAGGGACCATTAACCTACAGAAGAAAAATCAACGAGGAGCTTTGATTCCCTGTCCCCATGGGTCAGTGGCCAGAGGGACACATTTGAAAACATGAATCAGGTTAGCTGTCAGCCAGTCTGATCATACCTTCAATAAGCTCACCTCATTTAAGAGGCTGTCCAGTGCTCTGAAAGTGCAAACTGGGCCCACTAACACCCAGACTGGGCTGCATGTAAAGGAATCCTGAGAACTGCAGCTTGTCAAGATGCTCTGCCAAGGGTAAACTAAAGTTACCAGGATTTGGGTGTGTGCTTTGAATGTATGGTGTGTACACAGCCCTGACCTGCACTTTCAAAGGTATTCGTCCTGAAATGAGTTGGGCAGTAGTTAAGAACTCACCACCCTTGTAGCTCCCCTGTGTAAATAGCAACAGAGCCATTTACTCCCAATTGCTAATCTAAACATTTTATTTATTTGTAGAAACAGATGCTGATATGGAAATAAATAATAATAATAATAATAATAATAATAATAATAATAATAAATAAACTTATATGGAACCACTGTTCTTGTGTTAACATAGTCATAGAAACTCCTAAGCCAGGCATCTCCAAACTTCGGCCCTCCAGATGTTTTGGACTACAATTCCCATCTTCCCCGACCACTGGCCCTGTTAGCTAGGGATCATGGGAGTTGTAGGCCAAAACATCTGGAGGGCCGCACTTTGGGGATGCCTGTCCTAAGCCAAACTGACAAATTTCAACCTGCTCTTTTGAATGGCTATCTACACATCACAACCACTAACACTGTGGGAACTAAGAAAGATATCAAAAGGGGGGGAAATGAGCAAAAAGGCCTCATAAAAATTCACCCAAATACTTTTATTCCAACACACGAGGGTCCCCCATCTTCCCTTTCAAGCCCTATCTCATACTTCCCCCCTCACGGGAAGTAGAGGAGTTTAGGGGATATGGAATTTTTCTTTTATCAGCAGGGGTGGGGAAATATTAGTCAACCACTTCTACTTAACAAACCACAATATGGCAGTCCTGCTAGTTCTGCCCCTTCAACAGCCTTCCTTTGGGTACACCTGGCACTCCAGGTGGACTCTACCAAGTGGCCTTAATGCCAGCACTTTTTTCTTTTTAATCTGTGAAGCCTATGTTAATAAAGACATTGCCCAGAAGCTCTTAGGTGAGCAGATTCCAGCTCTGCTACCCAATGGGGCTGCTGAGTGGAGGTGTTGGTAAAATTGATGCAGGCATCCTGGAAGAGCAGCTCTATCTGGGCTGACATGGGATATGCAAGTAGGAGAGAAAAACACGACACCTGACCACAAAGTAGTTATTTCGAGAGTGGAAAGTAACCGTCCCCCAACACCCACCTCTAAGTAATGGAAACAGCCAAGCAAATCGACAAAGATAATGCCCAGCAATGGATTAAATGGACGACTGAATTTGAATTCTATACATCTGGTGCCCTTAGGCAACCCTCATCCACAGCTGCGGAACCGTTATGAACGTCCCGCTAATCCCACAATTTTCATTAGTTGAAACCCCGACCATTTCCAGAATGCATCTATGATACCACTTCTCTTTTTCATTTCACTTCCTCTTCAGAGCTAGATTACAACTCCCGCCACACACAGCCCCAACCATTACTCAAGAGCCTTGTTGGCAGGCCAACGTCAAAATTTACAATGTAATCTTATGCAGAATTACTGTTCATGGGGGACAGGAGGCGGGCAGGTGTGGAGGACTCCCTGGTCCTGAATGGGGTAACTGTGACCCTGAAGGACCAGGTGCGCAGCCTGGGAGTCATTTTGGACTCACAGCTGTCCATGGAGGCGCAGGTCAATTCTGTCCAGGGCAGCTGTTTATCAGCTCCATCTGGTATGCAGGCTGAGACCCTACCTGCCCGCTGACTGTCTTGCCAGAGTGGTGCATGCTCTAGTTATCTCTCGCTTGGACTACTGCAATGCGCTCTATGTGGGGCTACCTTTGAAGGTGACCCAGAAACTAATCCAGAATGCGGCAGCTAGACTGGTGACTGGGAGCGGCCGCCGAGACCACATAACACCGGTCCTGAAAGACCTACATTGGCTCCCAGTACGTTTCCGAGCACAATTCAAAGTGTTGGTGCTGACCTTTAAAGCCCTAAATGGCCTCGGTTCTGTATACCTGAAGGAGCGTCTCCACCCCCATCGTTCTGCCCGGACACGGAGGTCCAGCGCTGAGGGCCTTCTGGCAGTTCCCTCGCTGCGAGAAGCCAAGTTACAGGGAACCAGGCAGAGGGCCTTCTGGGTAGTGGCACCCACTCTGTGGAATGCCCTCCCACCAGAGGTCAAAGAGAACAACAATTACCAGACCTTTAGAAGGCATCTCAAGGCAGCTCTGTTTAGGGAAGCTTTTAATGTTTGATGGATTTCTGTATTTTAATATTTTGTTGGAAGCCGCCCAGAGTGGCTGGGGGAACCCAGCCAGATGGGCGGGGTATAAATAAATTATTATTATTATTATTATGCTTACTCAGAAACAATTCCCACTGAATTTTAATGAGACCTACTCCCTAGTGTGGGTAGGATTGCAAGCATTAGCCGGTACTCATCCTTACAGCCCTATCAAACAATGAAACAAACCATTCCATGAAGAATTTTGGAGCAGAACATGCCTCTCCCCACCAAGAGTAGAACAGAACAGGCCTCTCCCTACCTCTCCTGAATACTTACAACACAGGATTAGCTCCCAGTTGTGGGTGTGTGGGTGTGTCCTACTTTACTCTATTCCAGGCATGTCAAACCTGCGGCCCTCCAGATGTTTTGGCCTACAACTCCCATGATCCCTAGCTAGCAGGACCAGTGGTTGGGGAAGATGGGAATTGTAGTCCAAAACATCTGGAGGGCCGCAGGTTTGACATGCCTGCTCTATTCTTTGCTTGATTGTTAATCCATCTCCAGCGCTGTCCCCCCAACCAGGCAGTGCAGGGCAGGGGGAGGGGGGTGATGAAAAGGAAAGTGGTCCTTAAAATGGATTTGGGGCCATAGTTGAAAAAGTAGACTGGACTCTTAAGCTGACAGGTGGGAAGGGCAGTTTAATAGTAGTAAAGTCACTGTTTCCCTCTGGCACAAGATCAAACACCTTTAATTGAGACACCCAACCGCAGCAAACGATCACTGCCCTCAGAACAAACTGTGCTGGATGAGAGAACTGGGCACAAATGCCCCGTGTGATATGCCAGACATAGCCAGCCTGGAAATAGTGAAAGGCAGCAGACTGTGATCTCTACTCAGCAGGCATTCTGCAAGAGTAGCGAGAGCTAAAGTTGAACTAGCTCAGAGGTGCCCAATGTGTGGTTTTCCCACTGTTGTTGGACTTTAGCTCCCTTCATCTCTGACCATTGGCCATGCTGGAGCCGGAGGCCAACAGGTTAGTGCCTGCTGGACTAGGAGGATATTGAATGTTGATGCAGCAGGCCAGAGGCAGAGTAGCTTTTGTTCAGACTGCTGAGAGATAGCACAGTCTGCATATACTCTTCCTCATTGCCTCCATTTAAAAAACTTGTTTAACGGTGCAAAAACATTAATAAGAAATTTGTTTATCAGAGGCAACAGTAGAGAGGATGCATATATATTCTTACACACACTTATGCACACACAGGGAGGGAGACAGAGAGACAGACTACAAGGCCCCTCTCATATTCCCTGTAATTCTCTGAAGAAAACTATCACCCAACTCCAAACTTTTTTTAAAGGTAAAGCTAAAGGGACCCCTGATCATTAGGTCCAGTTGCAGATGACTCTGGGGTTGCGGCGCAGCGCTCATCTTGCTTTACTGGCCGAGGGAGCCGGTGTACAGCTTCCGGGTCATGTGGCCAGCATGACTAAGCTGCTTCTGGCGAACCAGAGCAGCGCACGGAAACGCTGTTTACCTTCCTGTCGGAGCGGTACCTATTTATCTACTTGGACTTTGACGTGCTTTAGAACTGCTAGGTGGGCAGGAGCTGTGAGCCAAACAACGGGAGCTCACCCCGTCACAGGTATTCGAACCGCCAACCTTCTGATTGGCAAGCCCTAGGCTCTGTGGTTTAGACCACAGCGCCACCCGCTTCATTATTTTTACTTCATTATATAAAAAGAAAAGGTAGCTATCTCGGTCTATAGGAAATAATAATCAAAAATCCACAGTTGGGCAACACCTTTATTGGTTGGCCGTAATAAAAGGCATCACACAAGTGTGGATTTTGGAGTTTTTATTTGTTTCTGACATTTTCACCCAAGCCTTCAAGCACATTTCAGGGGCACTAGCTTTTTTAAAAAAATGTGAAAAAAAATCCTTCTAGCCTGCCTCCACGTCTGCCCATCACTCCACAAAGCCCCATTTCTGCAGCTCCTGGAAGGAAATAATAATAAGAGAGACAGCCACACAGAACATATTATCTCTTTCATTTTATTCAAACCCTGTATCCCTGGTGAATGGGAGAGAAGAAATGGGTCAGTTCCACCCCACCCACCCCCATCTTCCACCTCACATACAGTACAGCTCTAGCTCTATGCTCCAGAGGCACCACTCGCTGCGTAGAAAAACAAGTAGACAAGAAAAAAAGAAAACAAAAAGGCCATATGATATGGATTCCTAACACACAAGCAACCTCTGGGACGTGTGTGCTTCTCACTTCAAAGGGCCCCTTTGGTACCCAAGCCACCCCTTGAAAGGTTGAGAGGCCTTGGAATCCACACCCCAGCGAGGGGGGAAAGCGCCCCAAGACCAGCTTCTAAGGCCTATGGTATCCGTCTCTTCTTGCAGGCCAAGCCAATGTTTTGACATCTTTGGTATCTGCCTCCCCTCACCCAGGGGCACTCAGGAGCCAGCAGAACAGAGTCTGTTGTATGCCAGGTTCCCCAAAACCAGCAACAACATCTCTGAAGTGCTGCTCAGGGCCACAATGAAAGGAGCCTGCGAGGCAAAGTCAGCCTGGGCCCGCTGGAAGGAGAGCTGCAGCACAGCCAGAGCCAGCAGGCTGTTCTGTACCCCAACCTCAATACTAACCGTCCGGCGCTGTGGCCCAGGCAGCGCTAAGCACCAAGCTAGCAAGTAGCCCAACAGCAGGCCAAAGAGGGGCACAGTCACGCCCGCCAGCACAATCGGGGCCTGCACATTCGCCAGGATAAAGGCGCCCATGTGGTACGCCATGAAGAGCCCTCCTACAATGAGGGTGAAGCTGAACGGCTTGATCAGGAGCAGCAGGAGGCGGGCGAGGCGCGGCAGCTTGCACTTGACCAACATGCCAGTGGAGATGGGCACAGCGATGAAGAGCAGGGTGACAAAGATCTTGAGGAAGGGGACGTGGAGAGTCTCGTGGGCACCCAGCAACCAACCGTAGAACGTCGAGGAGAGTGGCATCAGCCCTGTGGCTGCAATTGTGGACAGGAGGGTCATAGAGATGGCCACAGTGACGTCGCCACCCAGCAGCAGACTGTACAGGTAGCCGCCGCCACCACCAGGCGAAGAGCAAGAAATGACCAGTCCCAAGGCCAGCGGCTTAGGCAAGGAGAAGGCCACAGACATGAGGTAGCCGTACAGCGGCATGACCACAAACTGGCCTAGTATGCCTAGCATGACCGGGTGGGGCTGGCGCACCAGGTTCCACAGAACCTCAACCTCCACCTTGCAGCCAAATGCACATTTGTTGAGGAAGATGAGAGGCAGGAGAGCATAGAGGATGGGGTTCTCAGAGAAGTGGCTCAGCCCCGACGACGCCACCGGCTCTGGAGCGCTGACACGGATCTGGAAATCGGCTTTCTCGATAAGTCGGTTCTGCTCCAGCAACTGCAGCTGGAGCGGAGCTAGGCCAGCCAAGCTGGACTGAAACCCAACCATAAAGCCTCCTCCCCAGGAGGCACTGACGTTCTCAATGGCAACAACAGTAGGTTCCAGAGATTCCACGCTCAGCCAAGCGTTGGGCCCCGAATAGCGGCAGGAAACCAGCAAGACACCACGGCTGTGTGCAGGGAAGTCAAATTCCAACGCTGTCCCGTCCCCCACACTAAGGTAAGGGCTGTCAACAGTTGCTCCCTGAGCCCAACCAGCCACCAGCAGGTGGAGAAAGAAGAGGGCTGCTCCACCCATGGCACAGCTGGCTGGCAAAGTCATGTAGAGGACTCATTCCATGCAGAACTTTTTTCCCTCTCCAGCATGGACAAAACATGGATTCACTGGGCAGGGGTCATTCTCCTTTCGGGCTCAGGTCCATGGGCACCCTCTGCTGATGCAACAGTGAAGTGATGGTGCAGAAGCATTCAACCTAATCAGGGAGTGGAAAGGGAGGCAGAGTGTTCAAGCACACTGCACAGTGTTCACCTACAAGGAAATAAACATTGGATAATTCTTAGAGGCACACACACCGTGACCAAGTGAATCACTCCATCTGATCTCCTAATCCAGGGTTCAGCAAACTTTTTCAGCAGGGGGCCGGTCCACTGTCCCTCAGACGTTGTGGGGGGCCGGACTATATTTTGGAAAGAAAAAAAAGAATGAATTCCTATGCCCCACAAATAACCCAGAGATGCATTTTAAATAAAAGGACATAGAAACTCATGTAAAAACACGCTGATTCCCGAACCGTTTGCCTACCCATGTCCTAACCCAGGCATCCCCAAACTGTGGCCCTCCAGATGTTTTGGCCTACAACTCCCATGATCCATAGCTAACAGGACCAGTGGTCGGGGAAGAAGGGAATTGTAGTCCAAAACATCTGGAGGGCCGAAGTTTGGGGATACCTAACAAAGAGGGCTCTCATTCATTTGACCCTAAGGCAGGAAGGGCCACAAAGTGGGTGCTAAGACAATGAGCATGGCCAGGAAACCCCATCTGGGGGCAATTTCACAGGCTGGCTTGCATAAGGGAGGGTGGATGACATAATCAGGATTACGAGAGGGGCAGAGGGATTGCCAGAGTGCTCCCAGTCTATTCACCCCTTTGCTCAACAGAGGCTAATCCAACAAAAAGGCAAGCCAGGCAACCCGCTGGGGCACCCAAATTCCAGGGGTGCCTGCCCCAGATAGCTAAACAATGGTATGAGGAAGAGCCTGCCTGCACTTTCAAGCTAGGCAGCAGCCCAGCAACCCTCAGAGCTTCATTGGCTGCCCTGTGTTAAAGGTAAAGATGGGCATAACAACCAGTGTGTCAACATTTTAACTTGCCTAGGGCAGCAATAATACACGGGGCAGCCCCACATTTATCTTTTCTTAAAAACCTTACAAGGAAGTATGTTTCCTCCCTTTTAAATTCAGCAGATAGTTTTAAAAAGAGAGAACCTTGCTACTTCCCCTATGCAGAGAAAGACTAAACAATGATTTCTCCTGCCTTTCCGTCTCAGGGTTGTTTTAAATAGCACCAGGCTTGCCATAAATGTACTTGCTCTAGGTGTGTTCCATTTGTTTTGACTTGCCCTCCTACAATTTCCCTTTATATTTGAGGTGTGCATGTTTAAGCTGCTCTTTCCAGGCCTGAAGTGTTTCTAACTCCTCAAACATTTTTAAAGCCCACGAGGGCAAGGGGTTTCCCACAGGACTTGACCCATTGCACTCCCGCACTCAGTCAATGGCCCCTTTGGAAGAGGAAGGGCGCGCGTGTGAGCGAGAAAGAGGAAGGGAGATGAAGGGGAGAAGGAGGCACAGGGCACGAGCAGCCCACCCGCTTTGCTCTCCTCCTTCCCCTGCAGTTCAGCTGAGTCACTTCTCTCTTCAAGCCATAAACACCTGTTGGGAAAGAGCCCGCTGGCCACAAAACTTGCTTTCTCTCTCTTTCTTAGGCAAGAGGAAAAGCTCGCAGCCCTCTCGCAACACTTTGCTCCAAACCGATTTCCACTTTCCCAGAAAGGGAGGCGGCCCGTCCCTTCACCCCCTCTCAGTGCATCCTCTTATATCCCTCCCTCCCCTACCCCCTCCAAAAAACCCGCTACACAAGTCTTACCAAAGAAAGACCCCCCCCAAAGTCAGCAACGATCCAACAAGTGCATTGGGCAGCTGCCCCCCGCGTGCCCCCTCTCCCGATTATCTCTCCAGCCGTCAATTAAATAAGTCCTCTGCAAAGGAGCGCTTAGGGAAGCCGCGATCCTCAGCCCGAAAATCTGCCCTGGTCTGACCCCTCCGCCTCTATCTCGCTCCCACCGCCTCACCTGCCGCTGCCGCCGCCCCAGAGCTGAACTCCGCCGCTGGATTTGGTTGCGTTCTCCTTCCTTCCTTCCTTCCTTCCTTCCTTCCTTCCTCTCCGACTCCGCCCCCCGGGGGTGGCGACGCATCACAATCATAGCCACGCCCACACCAACTGAATGCGAATTCATGGCAGGATCAACCCGTGAGTTTAGCAGGGCATGCTGGGATTTGTAGTCTCCCCCGCAAAAATAATAATATTTAGGCTCAGAGAATAACAGGGAAAACACTTCGGATCTGGTATAAGCAAGAAGAATTCCTTGCCATGCGCTGGTTGGTTGGCTTGTGTGTATGTGTGCGTTTTTAAATCTCAGATAGCAGCAGTCGGCATTAAATTCTGTGCTCGATTAATAGGATCATAGGGGCACTCCGTGTTCTGATTGGAGGAAGTGGACAACCACGTCTGTCCTAAATGGGAGATTAATAGTTACATTCTGCTCCGTTTAGCAAAAACCCTTTGCCTGGTTGGCTGGATCAGAAACTCGCTGAACGCTGATTGGAAGAAACGGATGCACTCCACCGCTAACTATCTCAATGGGATTAGGCGGTGATGTGATGGAAAGGATTATGCTCATCCTTTTATTCGATTGGGCAATTTAAAGGCCTTCTATCCTCGGATTGATGGGATTGGGAGGCTTTTTGCTCTGCTGGGATTACGGATTCACTTGTATCAATTAAAAGCATTTAGTTAGAGTATTTCCTGTGCTCAAGCAGAGGGTTTGGATTATTATTTTTGTTCAGGGATGATGAGAGGGAGGACTTTAATAATTGTTCCCTGTGTGCAATGTTGTGGGGAAGATATACTGTAAATGCAAAGAAGAAGACCAAAAAGCAAGCAGAGTCCTCACAATGCCCTTTCCTGTCAGCTCAGTAACAATATGACACCAGAGGATGTGCTAAGCAGAGGTGGATAGAAAAGAATGGATGGAACTTAATATTTAGGATTTGGGATAGCTCAGTTGGTAGAACATGAAACTATTAATCTTAGGGTTTGAGCCCCACATTCAGCAAAAAGATTCCTGCATTGCACAGGTTGGAGTAGATTATCCTGGGGCCCTTCCAACTCTACGATTCTCTGTGATTTATATACCACTTCAGATGGTTCAAAGCACTTTACTCATCATGTCTTTTGCAATACTGTACGTATTTACCTGGGCGTTATCCCTATTTTACTAAACAGGGCTTGCTTCTAAATATACAGTATATGAAATAGGATTGTACTAGTGGTATTCGCCACAAAACTGTATCATTTTAACTAGCTAAATTGTGTACCTCAGGGGTGGCCAACTCTCAAGTGACTGTGATCTACTCACAGTTAAAAACTGGCAGTGATCTACCCCCCCCCCCTTTTTAGGGGGGGGGTTCAGGTCAAGGTTGTTTGTGCTTTTTTAAGGAACAAAAGCCCTGCTTTTTGGGTTTCAGGTGAAAGAGTTGTTGAGCTCTTTTTAGGGAGGGGAAAGCCCCGTTTTTGGGGGGTGCAGTGATAAAATGTTAAGCTCTTTTTAGCCGAGCAAAGTTGTTAAACTTCTATGGAGGGGGAGCCAGTGATCTACCAGTGATCTACCACAGACACCCAGTGATCTACCGGTAGATCACGATATACCTGTTGGATTTGCCTGGTGTACTTCATTGCAAACTGCCACATTAAAGTGGAACAAATGGCGCTTGATAACAATGGAGGTTTTTTCGAAACACATGGTTTACTTGTCTGTCTTTTAAAAATCATAACATCTGTAGGGATTATGATTGGGGCTGCAACCATAATTTTCTTCTTGCTTTATAGTCCCATCTCAAGATACTTCCCTCCTGCTTTGTAGTCTCATCACCTATTCAAAGCTCCTATTATTAGGCCTTCAAAAGATGTAACAAGTATAGCAATTTAACCACCTTAATGACTGCCAAGCTTTATTGCTGCAATTCTAGTCTTTGTGCATCTGAGTACCAGTCACTGGGGAAGAACTGCAGGAGAGGGTGATTGCCCTCATCCCCTTGTTATAGGACTGGGGGCAGTGGTGGTCTGGATATCCTCTGTGGGCAGAGGCATACCTAGGCTCCCTTGTGCCCTTGGCAAGGAACTGCATTGGTACTCACACACACACACACACACACACACACACACACACACACACGATCATGTGCACCTTTGGCAAGATGTTTTGGTGTGGAGAGATGTGATTTTTGCCCCCTTTCCTGGGTGGGGGCCAACCTAGTGGACCCCTAGGTACGACCCTGTCTGTAGGTTCCCTCCAGGCCTGTAGGTTTATATCTGTAGAATCATAGAATCCAACCCCCTGCCGAGCAGGAAACATGTATTCTGAAGAAAGAAAGGCTACTAAAGTAGTCAAACCAGTCTCTTAATACCGTAGCTCTAGCCAGGCTTGTTTAGCTTCTCTTTGCATGACTAAGAAGTCCAAGTGACTGATTTGCTGCATAAACTGTGACTGGAGATGCTTTCAGAAGCTGAGCAAAAAGTGGGCAGGTTCCCTGCTGCCGCCCCACCCATGAGGTGATATCAGTGAAAGTCGGAGGAGAGTAGATAATCAGCTAGGTCAGTTTTCTGGAAGTCTGGAAACTTAAATGGTGGAGCATGATCTGTTGGGAGTGCTAATGCTGTGAACCTTTCCATCTTATACTCAACCTGTAGATGTGCATAAATAAAACCATGTACTATAAAGATGTGTCTCTAGCATCCTTAATTCTAAGGGTAACAAACTCAAGGTGTGTATTGGTATCCCTAAGATCTCTCACCACTCAGGAGTTTAGCCTGCATGTAAAACCCCACTTGTGGACTTCCCAAAGGCAGAGCTGTTGCTACGGGGAGGCTAGCCAGGTTTTTTTTTTGCCCTGGGTGAAGCCTCCAGAGGGATTCTATTGAGGCTCCCAGCCTGTGTGTGTGTGCAAATGCACATGGGTGGGTGGGTGTTCCAAACAGGGTCTTTGACTCAGGTGAAATAAAGCCTAGTTTCACCCTCTGCCAAAGGTGGTCATTGTGGAGACAGGATGCCAGCTTACATAGGCCTTGGGTCTGATCCATAGCTGTCAAGTTCTCCCTTTTCTCATGAGGAAGCCTATTCAGCATAAGGGAATTTCCCTTTAAAAAAGGGAGAACCTGACAGCTATGGTCTGATCAAGGTTGGTTCTTCTTATGTATTTTGTCTGCATGGTAATGATCACTGTAATTGTGAGCAAAGATGGGGGACTCCGGTGGGCCAAAACAGATATACTTTTAAAAATAAAGTTCCCTCCTCATTATTGCTTTGAGGGAAAGGAGGCAGGGGAAGAAAAGGAATATTACCATGCAAACAAAATACTTCGATCCATTGCTTGTTGCTGCCCACTCAGAAGTCACAAAGCTGCAACAAAGCCCAGCTGTGGGAGAATACCACCAAGAACATGTCAATAGCAAAATGTGTGAGGGGACAGAGAGTGGGAGACAGCTTGGGGTGCCTTGAACACCCTAGAGCCTGTGGCCAGTCTTGGAAAGCAGAATTGAGAAACCCCTGGTCAAATCCCAGGAGAGCTCCTATCAGTAGATCAACTGTTCTAGGGATTCGATGTGCCAGTTGTCCAACTCAATACAAGGCAGCTCCTTCTCTCCAGTGTGCTTACTTTGGTCACTGACACCAGCAGAAGGCAGAGCGAGCTCCATTGGTAAATCTCTGGGTGAGAAGTTGGCAAGGTTTCTGACTCCCTATTGTTTAACAGTAACAACAATGGATTTTTGTATGGAAGGACTGTGAGCTCAGCTCAGTTCTGGCACTTAAACGAAATCCATTTGTTCAGCGCTGGCCCACAACCAGCATGTTCTTAATTCTGTTTTTTGCACCAGGCTCCACTGGCCATGAGACATGATCCTGTGTCTTGCTCCTCTGGTGCATCTTGATTTCCTGCAGCTCAAGGAGCTTGTCTAAGTTCTCTTCCTGAAACCATTCCCATTCCACCAGGAATTTATTGCACAAGGCATGGCATGGTAGGTATTGTTTCTTTACTAACGAGAACTGACTGCAAATCTGTGCCTTAGATGACCATAAGTATGTGAAGAGCATACTTTCCAGCGGCAAGTGATTGACCCAGGTCAGCCTTCCACAACTTGGTACCCCCAGAGATCATTGGGCTACAACTCCCATCATTGCTGGTCACTATTCAGTTGGGAGGTGGAGTCCAAAACATCTGGAGGACTCCAGGCTGGTGAAGGCTGCCCCAGGTACTTGGCAATACTTGAAAGAATGGCTACCTATGGATCCAGAAGAATCCCCATCCCAGGCAGGCAAACTTCTTCTGTAGGTACTCTGTCCGAGGACACCTTTTGCTCTCTTGTTCAACAAGGCAAAAGTGATTAGTTTAAGCTAGTCTTCCCTAAATGCTCTATTAAAACTGCACAACAGCCAGCCCAGCTTTTATGGACATGATCCAAGGAAAAACTACATGTGTCTAAAAACGTGTCAAGGGGCCACTATTTTTAAGAAAAAGCAGCTGCTGATCTGGATTGGGACCCCAGTATTATTATTATTAAAATTGCATATTGCTCTTCATCTGTAGATCTCAGGGCAGTTCACAAGGTCCCATGCCAGTTTCCTAACCTATGTCACCTTCCTCAGCAGCTATTTATCCTCAATGGTGCCAATGAATGCAAGCAGCACCTTTGAGGGCAAGGTGATGTTGAGAAAAAAACTGATATGATAAGAAGCGAATACTGAAATGGGGCAGTGGCTACTTTTTCTTCAACATAAGTGGCTAGTTGAAGCTTTTTTAAAAACAAGTGTGAGTAAAATGCAGTTTAGCCCTTCAGCACAGAGACACAGGTATGTCCCAAGTCCCAAGCGTCAGGGTGATTGTGAGATTGGTAGAAGTGCTTCCCCCTTCCGGACGTTGCTCCCAGTTACAGAGGACATCAGGCTTGTCCACCCTGCTGCTTGTCCTGTGCTTTCTAGGCATGGGTCCAAGTGGTTTTGCCTTTGCCCTCCCACTTTCCCCTGGAAATCCTACTCTTTAGCGCTCAATTGGAACAAAGGTGGTCCACAGAAAACCTGACTGCCATTTGTTCCAATTCAGGGCTAAACATAGGGTTTTCCTGAGGAAAGTGCTCACCATAACTTTGTGCGCAGTCTTACATTATGCTTGTGGTGATGAACAACCTTGGACAGGGTATATGTTGGGGAGAAAGCAGGGGAATAGGCGAGGGAGAAGATAGTAAGCCCAAATCCTGGAAAAGAGCTAGAGAACCTTTCCAGCTGTATTCACCTCTGGGCAACTCAGTTGTGTGCAAAGCCAGAGGCAAAAGTTAGCAGAGCAAATAATGTAAAGTTTTACCTTTGTACACTAGGCTCGTTTCTACTCACACTCTTCTTTGTTTTCCCTCCATCCAGGGAAGCAAGAGGCTTTATCAGAATCAAGGACACATTCTAGCCAGGCTAGACAAAAACATTCAAGGAGAGCACAAAACAAGACTAGAAGGGGGTAGGGCTGGGAAGAGTCCCAAGGGCCAGGCAGAGAAGCATTTGTCTTCGGTCCCTAAGGTTCCCCACCCCAGCTATTAAAAGAGCTGCAGTAGCCCAGGTTCAGACAAGGGTAGCATCCTTTCCTTCCAAGAATGTGTGAGCTGGGTCCTCCTACTGTGACAGGAAAGAAATTAGGATCCCACCCTGCAAGGGCAGATTAGGCATTATCTGCAGTGGAAGGCCAAAATGCTGGTTGCAGACCTCTACCTAAAGCAGGAATAGAAGAGTTTACAAGAGTGCAATCACTCTCTTGGCCACTAATTGTCGATCCCAAGGGAACAGCACTGGTTCTGCTCTTGAAAGAATAACAACCAACAGCTGCTGTGCACATTGTTTATTGGAGATACCGTTTATCAACAAGTGTTCTGAAAAAAAGAAACTCAGCTTTGATTCCTTTCCACAACAATGCATGAACAGTGATCCAATTCCCATCACAGTTTAAGTACCAACATTGTCTTTCAGGAAACAGCAACTTGACATTTTTCAAAAGTTTCACCAAAACCATAAAAAGGATTGTCCTTAATACGCTTCCTCCTATATATTAGTGTCTGTAGTAGTGGAAGAACTAACCTAAACCACATAAACTATTGTAGAAAAGTAGTGGTCCCTTGAACACAGGAATGAGGAACATGTGGGCCTCCCAATGTAGTTGGGACTACAACTCCCATCACCCCCAACCACTGGCAGGGCTGACTGGGGCTGATGGGAGCTGGAGTCCAGCAACATCCAAAGGGCCACAGGTTCCCCACCATGTTAGCAGATCACTGTGGAAAAAGAAAGACTGTCACATAAATACGCTCGCTTCCTCTGAGCACAGGTTCTGTGCAGAGGGCACCAATCTGCTCATCACATTCACAGCAACAGGCAAAGGGGAAGTAGGATGAGCTCTTCCAACCAAGAGCAAAATAAGGCACTAGGGGAGAGTTAGGGGTGGCCTCACATATACCTCACTTCTTTTCCCAAGGTTTCAGCTAGACGTGCCTTTTGGAAAGGAAAACTTGATTGCCTAGTTGAGGCAGAGGCTGCTGGAGAGAAGGAGAATGGATAGTTGCCACCATATAGGAAGACAACAACAGGTGGACAAGCAAGGACCTTTCGCCCACCACAAAAGATACCGCAGGCTTCAAGGAAACAGGTACCCGCTAGACCTCAGCAGTTCGCTGTGGAATGCAGCCCTCCATCTCAAGTGCTTCAGGCCAACCTTCATACTTGTTGGAGCTCTTTTTGTTCTTGACGTGCTATGAAAATAACGAAATCAGGGTTTACATGGATATTTCACACTCCTCTGCTTCCTCTCCCAGATTTTATATAAGGCAGAGGTAGATAACTTCCTGTCCTCCATATATTGTTGGACTCCACCTCCCATCAGTCCCAGTCACCATGGCCAATAAGTCAGAATCAATGGAAGTTGGAGACCCAACAATATCTGGAGTGCTTCAGTTTCCCTCATGTGTGAGCTAGTGATTTCAGGATTTCTCTGAAATACAGACATTTCAAGGTGACATCTGTGAAAAGGAAAAATGGTTCAGTACCTGTTCAAAAGGACTTTTGTTCTGCACCCCTTTGGCTCCTACAAAAACCCAGCTATCTCGAAAAGCTAGGTCTTTGGCAACCTTGCTGCCCAGTTCTGAGAAGATTTTACGGGTCTCCTCATTCATCCTAGAGGGAACAGAAAATGTGAGTAAACAAACCTCTGCTATTCACTCCTTTGGTCCCATCAACACAGTAAAACATTCTTCTTTCTGTTCAGTGTGGTGCCAAGAAACTATAGAGTTCCTGGGCTACAGAGCAAGACTTTCAACTGGAATTTCTTCTCCCATCTAAATGCTGTAGTGGTATGAGAAGTTGTACTTAAACACAAGTTATTCCTTCAGATGAAAAAGCCCTGTCCTGCACCAAGTCTGGCAATCTCCCTTTGATCCAATATCCAACGATGGGGAACCAGTGCCCCCACCATGTTTCTTGTCTACAACTACCATCATCCCCAACGACTGGCATGCTGGCTGGGACTGCTGGGAGTTGGGAGTCCAACAACACCGGGGGGCCCTGCTTCCCCATATCTGTCCTAAACCGTAATATAAAGCGACTATACTGTACCTGAATTTTCAAACCCTCTCTTATAAGCTTATTCATACATGCATGCCCATCATTTGGAAATTGCAGCATCAAGCGCCACACATTGCCTGTGCGGAGGAGTCATTACCAATCAGATGGAACGTTCCTATTTCATGTTACCATATTTCAAACACTTTTTGTCTTGTTTTTAACATGAGAGCCCCTGTGGCAACTTTACATTGAATGGTGGCATATAAGCATACCAAACATTTCTCAGGACATTCGGACACATGTGCTTGTTAACAGGCCCAGGCTGCATGTTCATCAAGGTGTGTTGAACCAAAGGTGAACTGTTCTGGAAGCTTTGCTAACACCACCTTGTTAGTTAAAATAATCTCACCATTAATTGGCAGTTGCTGAAGCAATGAGGTCATATATGTTTATATACACTTGCTTTGATATAAGCTAATTGGCTAGCTTTGATGTTATCCTTATCTGTGGGCTTGGGGTGCTGGGCTCTGAGCTCAGAAAGGGGAACTATCTGTAAGACTTGGGTATTTGCCACCTATGCTGTCATTTGGGCAGGTGAAGTCATAGACAAAGTAACACATGTTGGATGATATGGAGTTATGCAACTCCCGAGCGAAAGGGAGAAGTAACTTAAAAACCTTTAGAAGACATCTGAAGGCACCCCTGTATAGGAACTTTTTATTCTTTAATGTTATGTTATGTTTTTTTGATATATGTTGGAAGCTGCCCAGAGTGGCTGGGGCAACCCAGTCAAATGGGCACGGTATAAATAAAAATTGTTCCGGCACCTCTCACCACACCTCTGGCTCACAAGAAGACTCTCCCTGGAGTGCAAAGAGGACACCCTCTATGGGCAATGGAGAGGGTCTTCTCATGGGCCAGAGGTGCACCGGGGCTTTAATGAGGCTCTTCAACCTCCTGGGCTAACAGCTGAATGCGCGGGAAGAAGCCTCCCCTGCCTCAGCTCTGCAAGTCACCCTGTCTCTCCGGCTTGCACAAGCAAGCTGAAGGGACAGGGTAGCTTGCAGAGCAGACGCGCAGGGAAAAAGCTTCTCTGCTCATCTGCTCTTCCCGCTCCACAGAGTTGCCCTGCCCCTCCTGCTCGTGCATGGAAGCAGAAGGGATAGGGCAGCTTGCAGAGCAGACACACAGGGAGGCTCTACCCATTCACACAGCAGCCCTCCCACTGGTGCAGAAGCAGGAGGGACAGGGCAGCATTCCTGCACCTGTTTTTCTAGGAAAAAAAGCACTGTTTATATTCACTTGCTTTGATATAAGCTAATTGGCTTGCTTTGACGCTATCGTTATCTGTGGGTTTAGGGTACTGGGCTTTGAGCCCAGAAAGGGGAGCTATCTGTAAGACTTGGATATTTGCCACCTATGCCTTCATCTTGGCATGTGAAGTGATGGGAAATTCTAGACAAAGTGATGTATGCTGCTTTGTGTATAAAGAATGTGTGCACATTTGCTTGGGTGCAGACAAGCCATCTCCCTGCTGTGATGTCTATCTCGAACATGTAACAGCTAGGAAGACCTGGCAGGCTGTAAGTCTACTCCTTTCTTTAATAAAGCACTCTGGTGTTTTTGGCATCCTTCTTCAGGATACCTGCATTCAACCACTCCCATGAGCCCTCCTTTGGGCCAGTGGTTTAGGACACAAAGGCTGAGTAACCAAAGAATAAGTAATCAAGCCATGGGCATGCAGGTCTGAATAAGCCCCCAGTGGCCCCCATGATAGGATAGACCACCCTCTCAGTCCTCTGAAGGAGACCAACTTTGGATCTCAGAGTCTCAAATGCTAGGCATCCAAAAACAGATGCAACGAACGGCTGTCTTTTCTCAATACACTCCCAATTTTATTCGAGTACCTGTTAAGAGGGGGATTCCCCAGCCTCCCCAACAACAGCTTTACATTAGTTTTATATAAGTTAGGTAACTTCCTTTCAGGTTGAGTACATTTTTACTGCATGAGTTGAGCGTAACCTGTGCTGGCTGTGCCCCTGTTAACACTCACTTTGTGGCAGGATCATCGTATGAGGCCACAAACACCAGCGTCCCCTCATGCAGTGGCCGGAGAAATTTTAACAATTCATTCACATCTGGAAGAGTAGGGAGAGAGGGAGAGAATGGAAGGAGATCTCAGAGCAACTGTTCCTCCTAAGTGTCATAGAGCAAAGGCTTGCATAAATGCTACAATTATGCAGAAGTGCAATTCTGCAGAAATGGTGGCATAGGGTGTAGGATTCAGCATTATGAAAAACTTAACTTTAAAAACCCCAAAGTGGTTGGGGCAGATTTGCTCCAAAGTACAGGTGGGCAATGCCTGCTGAATTATTAGATGATAGAAGGGTGGCTGGACACAATTCTCAGAGGTTAGGTGTGAGGTTTCAGCACTCTGCTTAACCTCTAGCCCTTCCCCAGTACAGTGGAACCTCGGGTTGTGAACGTGATCCGCGTGGGAGACACGTTCGCAACCCGCAGCACCGTGTCTGCACATGCTGTGATTCGGTGCTTTTGCGCATGCGCAAGGCGCGATTTAGCGCTTCTGCGTATGCGCCGAAACCCGAAAGTAACCCGTTCCGGTACTTCCGGGTTCGGCGCGTCCGTAATCTGGAAACGTGCAACCCGCAGCGATCACAACCCGAGGTATGACTGTACTAGCGGAGACAAATTAGGAATACATTGTGCAAAAAAGGGTGTAAGCATCAACACAGAAAATATGCAAGTGTGATCAATGTGCAAAGCAATTATTTTATGGCTATGACCCCCAAAATCTGTTCCTTACAAGGGATGCCGTCCACATCATCAATATGTTGCAATCTGGATGTGCCCTCTTGTTGCATTTACAGCATCTTGACCTTTGAGGAGCCTACAGCACATGCATTTGTGCTAGGTCTTCTGCTTGACCCAGGGCCAATTCCCGCCATCAAGCATCCAGAGTTGTGCTGGGTGTCAAAGCACATTCTGTTCTCCTTTCACGTCCAGTATGCACCAGCATCACAAGCTGTTTCCACAGCCTCAGGTGCCCCTGTTCACACAGACCTAGCCTGAAAATCCATCCACTGTTGTTCCGCCCCCTGCCCAGAGCTCTTGGCCTGGTGAAAAAGCAGTATAGAGCGACAGCAACCCTATGCTACAGCCTCTTCTTAGGCAGCTTCCATCTTCTGTAATCCAGTGCATGTTAGTCAACATGGCAACCTTCCTTGAAATTATTTTGCCTTCCTCCAAATCCAAAGGCTGCCTGTGCCCCCATAACCATATTGGAACACATCCTTAAGATTTCTCAAATAATCCCTGTATCTCCCCTTCTTTTTGCCCCACCTTGAGTACCAAACTCCTACCAACACAGCACACTCACCTCCTGCCCACATGTCAAAGAACTTTGCATCAATCAGTTCTCCATTCACCCCTGCAAAGCAGAGCAGAACAGGACAGGGTTGGTGACTAGTTTTTATGTTGCCCTACAACATCATCATTCATACCCACCACCCTCAAAAGCCCACCTTACCATTCACCAGTGCAACGTTCAGGCCCCGGCCTACATTGT